>NC_083405.1:123124583-123304583 GCF_020745735.1 Hemiscyllium ocellatum | reverse complement strand
TGTCAGATGCTTTTCGAAAATTCAAAGTTTCACACAGAAAGAAATTGAGGAGTATGAAAGTTGAACAGAATTTGATTATGACTGAAAAGAGAGACGTTTTGCTGAAGTCTTTCTGTTTGCACTTTATCAGGACAAATAGGGCGGCACAGTGGCTCACAGCACCAGGAACCCGGGTTCAATTCCAGCCTCGGGCGACTGTCTGTGTGGAGTTTGCACATTCTCCCCGTATCTGCGTGGGTTTCCTCTGGGTGCTCCAGTTTCCTCCCACAGTCCAAAGATGTACAGGTTAGATGAATTGGTCATGCTAAATTGTCCATAGAGTTAGGTGCACTAGTTAGGGGAATGGGTCTGGGTGGGTTACTCTTCATCTTCTCCCCCACTCACCCATTGTACTCTATGCTACTCTCTCCCCACCCCCAACCCCCCCAAGTTTCTCTCTCCACACTTCAGTCTCTCTGTCTTTATTCCTGATGAAGGGCTTTTGCCCGAAATGTCGATTTCGCTGCTCGTTGGATGCTGCCTGAACTGCTGTGCTCTTCCAGCACCACTGATCCAGAGTCTGGTTTCCAGCATCTGCAGTCATTGTTTTTACTCTTTGGAGGGTCAGTGTGGACTAGTTGGGCTGAAGGGCCTGTTTCCACATTGTAGGGAAGATAAATACAGGAATGTCAAATTTCAAACAAGACAGGAGAAAAATATATGCAGGTTTGCGAAGATGAGTGTAAAATGAAAATTTTGGCCGCATGTCTCTTTGCAGCAATATTCAAGGCTGAAAATTGTATACTGTTGAACGAGATTGAAAACTGTCTCATTAACAGCAAAACATGGTAACAAATGGAAAATGTTTCAAGGGATAGCATTTGATTTGTTGACAATTGATTTGTTTTGTTCTTGTAGGTCATACTGTTCATTAATACTGTTCATATAATATTTTAAACTTTTTATTCCATATGTTAATTAATTTAAAAATACCAGCGATTTGAAGTCTCAGCCACAACGTCTAAGCAGTCCAGCAGGATTACGAGTCCATTGATGTATGTTATTCATGAACAAATTATTCAGGAGCAGGAGTAGACTACTCTCAGTCTGTTAAGTCAGCTCTAACATACAATATGATCATAAAAGCAAATATGATCATGCTTGATTCATCACTCCACATTACTGCTTATTCCTAATAAATTCTCCATGAGAAAACGTTATCCATCTCTGCCTTAAAAAAAGATTAAAAGACTGTTTTCACCACTTCTCACAGTACCAGCGACCCAGGTATGATTCCAGTCTCAGGTGATCTCTGCATGGAATTTGCACATTCTCCCATGTCTGCGCAGGTTTCCTCCCACAGTCCAAAGACATACAGATTCGGTAGATTGGCCATGGTCAATTGTCCATAGTGTACAGGCTAGGTGGATTAGCCATGGTAAATATGGGATTATAGGAATAGGATGGGACACTGGGCCTGGGTGGGACACTCTTTGGAGGGTTGGTGCAGATGTAGTCGGAAAAATGCTGAAAATGTGTTGATGGAAAAGCGCAGATCAGGCTCCTCCAAGGAGAAGAGTCAACATTTCGGGCATTCCTGAAGAAGGGCTCATACCCGAAACGTCGACTCTCTTGCTCCTTGGATGCTGCTTGACCTGCTGCGCTTTTCCAGCGACACATTTTCAGCTCTGATCTCCAGCATCTGCAGTCCTCACTTTCTCCTAGTGGGAAAAATGGCCTCTTTTCACAATGTAGGGATTCTATGTTTTTTTTAAAACCATCTTTTCTGGAAGAAAGTTTCAAACACTCATGACCCCCTTAGAGGAAGAAATTCCTTTTCCTGTTGTAAGTGGATGGCCTCTTGTTTTTAATCATCTGACCCTCAGTTCTAGATTCACCTACAAGAGGAAACATCCTCACTACATTCATCATGTCAAGACTGCTCAGGATCTTATGTGTTTCAATTAATCTTTTAATCTTTAACTCTAGCAGATACAAGTTGACCTTGTTCAAACATTCCTCTGAAGATAACCAACTATTCCAGATATTAGTCCAGTAAAACTTCACTGAACCACTTCGTACATTTCCATCCTTCCCGAAATAAGGAGACAACTCTGTGCACACAACTCCAGATGTGCTATCACCTGTGCAACTGAGAAGCATAACCTTGCTATTCAATTCCCCTTCCAATAACTGATAATATTGTATTAATGTTCCTAGTTATTTGATGTATGTGCAAGCTACCCTTTTGCAAGTCATACATTATGACATTCAGATCCTTCTGCATCTCAGAGCCTTGCAAGATCTCACCATTTAGATAATATGCTGCTTTTTATTCTGCCTGCCAAAATCGATAATTTCACATTTTCCCACATTATATTCCATTTACCAGGTCTTTGCTCACTCTCAGAGTCTCTCTCTCTGTAGCTCCCTTATATTCTCTTCATAACTACTTCTTCTGCCCAACTTCATATCAATAAATTTAGCAGTCAAACTTACAATTCCTTCATACAAATATTTCATATAAAATTGAAAAAAGACGAAAACCCAACACTGGTCTCTGTGGTACACCATTTATCACAACTTGCCATAGAGAATATGGCCCATTTATGCCTACTTTGCTTTCTATTACAACATAGAACATTACAGCACAGTACAGTCCCTTCGGCCCTTGATGTCGCGCTGACTTGTGAAACCAATTTAAAGCCAGTCTAACCTACACTATTCCATTATCATCCATATATTTATCCAAAGATTATTTAAATGCCCTTAAAGTTGGCAGGTCCACTACTGTTGCAGGTGGGGCATTCTACATCCTTACTACTCTCTGAGTAAAGAGGCTACTGCTGACATCTGTCCTATATCTACTACCCCTCAGTTTAAAGCTATGTCCTCTCTTGCTAGCCATCACCATCCGAGGAAATAGGCTCAAACTGTCCACCCTATTTAACCCTCTGATTATCTTGTATGGCTCTATTAAGTCACCTCTCAACCTTCTCTCTAACAAAAACAGCCTCAAGTCCCTCAATCTATCCTCATAAGGCACTCCCTTCATACCAGGCAACATCCTGATAAATAAATGGCCAGCTAATCTCCTATTCATGCCAATGTGTTACCCTTTACACTAGGAGCTTTTAGCTTCCACAATAACTTTTGATGTAGTTCCTAATCAAATGCCTTCTGGAAATCTAAATACATTATACCATCCACTGGCTCATACGTCATTCCCTTAAAGAAATCCAATAAATTGCTTAAATATGACTTTCCTTCCACAAGAACATGCTGAATCCCCTTAATTCCACTGATCTTTTCTAAGTGTCCTGCTATAATGTCATTAGTAATAGCTTCTAACATCTTCTCTCGGGCTGGTATTAACTTGCCTGTAATTTACTACTTTTGGTCTCCCTCCCTTTTTGAATAAAGGAGTTGTATTTGATTTTTCACCTGAGCAGGATCATCTTCAAATTGAGAGAATTTTGAAAACTTTAAACCAACACATCAACAACCTCACTAACCACCTTTTTATTTAAGACTCACCCCCACCCCTACCCCCGGATCAAGTCCATTAAGATCAAAGGACTTGTCACAGGAGCTCCATCACTTCACACAACGCCACTTTCTTGGTAAACATAATTTTCCTGCAGGTTCCTTCTTCCTTTCCATTTCCTGATTTGCAGCTATTTTTGTTACTTCTATTCTGTTCTGTGAAGAACAATGTTTCATCTTATGTTCAGATGGCAGTTAGGAAGGGAAATGCAATGTGCGTATATATTTCAAGAGGGCTGGAATACAAGAGAGGAGTTGTACTGCTAAGGCTGTATAAGGTTCTGGTCAGACTGAATTTGGAATACTGTAAGCAGTTTAGGGCCCCATATCAAAGAAAGGATGTGCTAGCCTTGCAGGGGATTCAGAGGATGTCTGCAAGAATGATCCAGAGAATGATGGGGAATGGTTGAGCACTCTGAGTCCATATTCGCTGGAGTTTACTAGGATGAGCGGAAATCTTACTGGAACTTATAGAATGCCGAGAGGCCTGGATAGATGTGGAGATGATGTTTCCACTCGCAGGAGACCATGACCAGAGGGCATGGCCTCAGAATGAAGGCAAGACCTTTTAGAACTATGGATGAGGAGGAATTTCTTCAGCCAGTGGTTGATGAATCTATAGAACCCACTGTCACAAAAGGTTGGGGAAGCCATTGAGTGTATTTAAGACAAATGATAGATAGATTATTGATTAATAAGGGAATCAAGAGTCAGGGGAAAAGGCAGCAGCATGGGGTTGAGAAATATATCAGCTTTGATCAAATGGGAGAGAAGATTCGATGGCTGATGGTCTAATTCTGCTCCTAAGTGGAATGGTCTTATAGCCTCTGGATGGTGTGTGCTTGAAAGGCCTAATCTCACTAGAGATATGCTCTGCATGTATCAAATAGGGGTTCAGCTGATCATTGAAAAAATTATATGCCAAATTACAGATTTAAATCAGAACTTGGTTCTTCTCTATTACCAACTACAATCACTCAGTAACAAGCTACCTCTAGAAACTATACAAATGGCCTGATTTTATTTTGGGTAAGCATTAGTCAGGTTATACACAATACAGTATGAAACCATCTTAATGATGCAGTTTGTTGACAAGATGGACCCACCTCCTCTCCTTTTTGAATCCTACGGTTGGAGCTGATGATTATTTTATGTCCCTTCTCAAACGTCACCACCTCAGCCACACAATTTGGTGCACAGGAATGATTAATATATCTGAGAGAGATTATAATGCACATCAGGTTACCAGAAATGACTTATGAACATGAAAGAAAATACAAAGTTCCGAGAAGAGAGAGAGAGAGAGAGAGAGAGAGAGAGAGAGAGAGAGAGAGAAAGAGAGAGAGAGAGAGAGAGAGAGAGAGAGAGAGAGAGAGAGAGAGAGAAGAGAGAGAAAGAGAGAGAAAGAGAGAGAAAGAGAGAGAAAGAGAGAGAAAGAGAGAGAAAGAGAGAGAAAGAGAGAGAAAGAGAGAGAAAGAGAGAGAAAGAGAGAGAGAGAGAGAGAGAGAAAGAGAGAGAAAGAGAGAGAAAGAGAGAGAAAGAGAGAGAGGGGACGAGAGAAAGAACGAGAGAGAGAGAGAGAGAGAGAGAGAGAGAGAGAGAGAGAGAGAGAGAGAGAGAGAGAGAGAGAGAGAGAGAGAGAGAGAGAGAGAGAGAGAGAGAGAGAGAAGAGAGAGAGAGAGAGAGAAAGAGAGAGAGAAAGAGAGAGAGAAAGAGAGAGAGAAAGAGAGAGAAAGAGAGAGAGAAAGAGAGAGAGAGAGAGAAATGAGAGAAAGTGAAAGGATAGAAAGAGCGAGCGAGCGAGAGCGAGCGAGCGAGCGAAAGAGAAAGAAAGCAAGAGAGAAAGAAAGCAAGAGAGAAAGAGCGAGAGAGAGAGAGAAAGTGAGAGAGAAAGAAAGACACACACGCGCGTGCACACACACACACAGTGTGAGAGACACAGAAACTTGCAGCACTATCTGCAGACTGCTAACTTGCAGATCCATCTTCAATCCTGCAGGAACCGCAAATATTTGGACTCTTCTTCCAGCTAGTCAGTCAAACAAGCACATCAAGAACTGCTTAAAATTTAACTGGTTGCTTTTTTCAGAGGGTTAGCTTTGAAGATGAACTTCAACAAATCAAATGACATTTTCTTGTCTTGATTGTTCTTATGGGCTAAAATGAAAATGGTTCCATGCCATAGAATCACAGAGATGTACAGCACGGAAAGAGACCCTTCGGTCCAACTCCTCCATGCTGACTACATATCCTAAATTAATCTAGTCCCATTTGCTAGCACTTCGGTCATATCCCTCTAAACCCTTCCTATTCATATACCCATCCAGATGCCTTTTAAATGTTGCAATTGTACCAGCCTCCACCACTTCCTCTGGCAGCTCATTCCATATATGCACCACTCTCTGCGTGAAAAAGTTGCCCCTTAGGACCCTTTTACATTTTTCCCCTCCTCATCCTAAACCTATTTCTCTCTAGTTCTGGACTCCCCACCCCAGGGAAAAGACCTTGTCTATTTATCCTATCCATGCCCCTTATGATTTTATAATCCGCTATAAAGGTCACCCGTCAGCCTCCGATCTCCCAGGAAAACAGCCCCAGAGTAATCAGCCTCTCCCTATAGCTCAAATCCTCCCATCCTGGAAACATCGTTGTAAATCTTCTCGGAACCTTTTAAAGTTTCACAATATTCTTCCTATAGGAGGGAGACTGGAACTGCACACAAGTTCCAAAGTGTCCAAACCAATGCCCTGTACACCTGCAACATGACCTCCCAACTCTACTCAATGCTCTGACCAATGAGTCTCCTTTTTCATTAGTAACATGGTTGTCCAGTTTTGAGGGGATTAAAGACAATTTTACATCAAGGCCGCTGTATACCAGAATGTTGACAGATTTACTACTTTCAGTGTGAGCTAATTGTAAATTACTACTCGCTGCTTACAAGGTTGGCATGTAGGAGAGAACAGCACCTTATTTCAATAAAAATACATAACTCACACAAAAGTATTCAGAGCTCTAACAATGTACTGAACAAGGAAACCCTGAACAATGTTATGAATTAGAACACCATAATGAAAGGGAGCGAGGGAGAGCAAGAAAGAGCGAAAGAAAGTGGGGGGGGGGGAAGAGAAGAGAGAGAGCGAGAGAAAGAGACAGCGCGAGAGAGCAAAAGAGAGGGGGAGAGGGAGAGGGCGAGAGAAAGAAAAAGAGCGAGAGAGAGAGCGAGAGAGAGAGCGCGAAAGAGGAGAGAACGAGAGAAAACAGCAAAAAAAAGAGCAAGAGTGCAAAAGAGAGCGAGAGCACAAAAGAGACAGCGAGCAAGAGAGCGTGAAAGAGAAAATGAGAGAAGAGAAAGAAAAAGAGCGAGCGTGAGAAGAGAACGAGAGAAAAGAGAGAGAAAGAAAAAGCGCGAACGCGAAAGAGAGCAAGCAAGAGCGCAAAACAGACAGCGAGCAAGAGAGCGTGAAAGAGAGAAAATGAGACAAGAGAAAGAAAAAGAGCAAGAGCGCGAAAGAGGGAGAGCAAAAGAGACAACGAGCAAAAGAGTGTGAAAGAGAAAGAGAGAAGAGAGAATGAGAGAAAAAAGAGAGATCTCGAAAAAGAGTGAGAGAATAAAAGAGACAGCGAGCGAGAAAGAGAAAGAGAGAGAGAGAGAGGAAGAGAGTAGGAAAAAAGAGAGAGAGAGAAAGAAAGAGGAGAGAGAAAGAGCGAGCGTCATCTCCACTACCAATTGATTTCTACAGCTACAGTACGAGAAGTGGGTCAAAGAGGAGGACTCACTCCAATTTTACGTTGAAAAATACCTACCTTGCAGGACCTCCTGTCAATGTTGCATCAATAACATGATCACTGTCAATGCGAAACATGTATACTCCACGATTCTATGAACGAGGCAAGAAAGAATAAGAGCTGTTTTGCGATTTTACATACAACTTGTAATTTAATAGTGCATTCAATGTAGTAAGCTATCCCAAAGTGCTTCTAAGAGCATTGTCAAACAAAATTTGACATGACCTAAGGAGATTATGATGGGTTGTCAGAGACTTCGTATGACATAAATCTTAAAGGAGTAGAGAGGTTTCGAGGCTTAGGGAGAGAATTCCAGTGAACATCTACATAGCTAAACGCACGATCACAAATAGTCAGCAATGAAAATCAGGTTGTGTAACAAACTGGAAGTACATAGATCTTGGAGGGCTGAAGAGGCTTACTGAGCTCAGGGCAGTGTGAATATGAAAGCATTTGAAATTACAAATTCCATTTTAAATTTCTTCTGCTACAACATGAGCTGTCTACTAAGAAACGTACAAAGATTTAGCAAATCTTTAGCTACTACAGGCAATGAAAGCTACACATATTTTGCTAGGCTTGCAACCTGAAGAAAAAGCCATTAGTTCAGTTTAGGTAGACGCACTGTTGTAATAACTAGTTAGAGACACTGCATTTTTGCACAAGAAAACCATATTTCAAAATTATGTTCAGCTTAACAAAAATGTGGCAGCAATTACTATGGAGAAATTGTTAGTGGCCTCTTGCCATCTGACAACGATGTGATACTCCTAGATGAAACTACATAGAAACATAAGCTTTACTTGAACATTTTAAAATTTTTATTTTTAATTGTTTTACTTTAGTGCAGTATTGCACCTATACAGAAACTGCCTCATCTTACACATGTAAAATTCAAAAGGTACTACGAGACAGGATAAAGTCCAACCTGATGACTATTTCAAGTAACTGCAAGGCTAGAGAGCACAGAGGAAACTGAAAGAAATTTCAAGACTGATGATGGTCATACAAGAAGCAAAACAAATGTCTTATGGTTAAGACATTTGGAGCAATACTCTGAAGTCTTTCAAATAGGCAATTAGATGCTGCGAGAGGAGAACATCTGGATCCAGGTTAGAACTGGAGCAAAAGTCTTTGTTCACCTTTACTTGTGTGATAAGTCTTTCAGTGTTTCTCACTGGGCACAGTTTCTCCAGTATATTTGAGTTTAGAGTGTATACTAGTGCAGTAGAAAGCTAGGAACAGTCATAAAGTAGGTAGTGGTTATGCTCTGTGAAGTATATAAAAACACAAGTTTAATGAGCTACCCTTGTGCAGATGCCTTAATTCACAAATCAGTACAGGCAAATGTACAGGTGCACTATTAGGAAGATAAGGCTTTGAAAGTTAGAAGCTGATACTAACAGTTAAAAAACCGTTTTCTGTTTCTCCTTTTCTTATCCCCACGCTACCCCAGCCTTTCAGTTCTCACTTGAAATAACATGAAAGGTACATGAACTTTTCCAGGGTATGACCAATAATCTAGGTTGACAATCCATTATATGACTGAGCTACGCTACATTAATACAAGTGTCATTATATCATCCATGAGTACCACAAGAATAAATGTAAAATGGAAAATATCACAGTGCAGTACTCCTGCAGGGACACAGAAATCTGCTCACGCACTTGCCTCAGATCACAAAAGACAGGTTGGCTGTTAATTTTCTGTCCACATGATTTAGTTGAGTTACCACATTAGATTGCAATAAATGGACTTCAAGGCATATTCATTGAACTTTTGGCATATCTGAAAACATTTAACTATTATACAAGCTTGACATAGCCCAGGTGCATACAGGATTCTTAAAAAGATTAGCTTGACGATATTTTGTACGTGGGAATATATTGGGAGGCACAGGGATGAATGTCTGTGAATCCTCCAGGATTTCTTGTTCATCAGAAGTAAGGAAACTTTCTTTTAAAAGATACGATTATGTATTGTGGGCATCACTAGCACGGGCAGCTTTTATCACTCATTCTGAATTGCCCTCATGAAGATGGTGCTGAGATATGTTCTGAACTACTGCAGTCTGTAGAGCAAAGAGTACACCCACAATATTGCAGGTACAGCATTCCAGGATTGTGACCCAGTGATAATCATAAAATGGCGATATATTTCCACCTCAGGTGGAGGAAAATTTGGAAAGAAATCTGCAGGCAATGTTACAGTGCACCTGCTGCTGTTCTTCTTCAAGATGGTGAAGGTCATGAGTTTGGAAGGGGTTGTCAAAACAGGCTGGAGTTTCTGCAGCATGTCTTGTAGATGACAAACTCTGAGGTTTGTAGGGCTGAGTTGATTCGTCTCCAAGCATAATTATCGTCTTTATTGCAATTTAATCTATTTCACTGAAACAACCAGCAAATACATCCTGTACCCCAGAGTGGAATCCACACATTTGTAACTATGGATGTGTTAAACCATTAAGACAGATTAAAAAAGATAGGCCCTTGTGATGCAGCTCTTATGCCCCTACCTCTGGACCAGGAGGTCTAAGTTCAAGCCCTACCTGCTCCAGAGGTGTATCATAACATCTTTGAACAGGTTGATGAAAAAAAACCCAAATCATCTCTTTCTGGAAATGTTTCCAAAACTTCCAGATTGTCATGAGACGTAAACCAAGATTAGAACTATTGGGAGTTCAGCATCATTGAATTGAACAGAGGGAGGAGGTAACTTTATGTATCATCCCATTCTTCAATCAGAAAACATTATGCTCTGTTAGATATTAATATTGAATAGCCATTAATCTGGCTACTACTTATTCATACTCACCTGATGAGATGTGAGCTCCATAGCTACATCTGATAGCTTACCTGTGATTCGTAAAGTTTCTCCCGCCTGTTAGCCACTTCATTACGGATGATTGTTCCAATGTACTCAATGACCATAGTATGCTTCTCAATGTCTCGGGCAGCATACAAACCAAGACCCTGAAATAAAATTTCCTGCACTTAAGCATTCTTGCAGATCAGTTAATGCATATATCATAGGAGGGTAAATCGCTACTGTAATGTCAACCACAAATAATCTCTGCCTGAATAAACAGCTGATAGAGTCAAATGTACAGAAAGGTCACAGAGTATTTTTGAGACTCAGTTTTGATGTATTCAACACATGCACCAAACATTGCTAAGGAAAGAAACATGCTGTCGAAGCTTTTTGTCTTGCACGAATTGGGACAAGTGCAAGGTGGCTAAATTTTAAACGACCATAATAATGTGTACAACAGTCAGCAGACCGATCAGCAAGTTGACATTAACCAGGTTGGCCAGAGTTGAACTGTAAAACAATCAGTACTCGTTCCTCCTCAACTCTGATCAGACTGACCAATACTTTGGCCAAGTGGAGTTGACTCGGCAACCAATCAGAACCCTGCTGTATAAATTGCGGTCACTTAAAATTTAGCATTCTTTTATTAGTCCTGATACGGGAAAGACAAACCTGCAACGACACATTTCCCTATTCAAGCACGCACTGAATTAACAGAAAAAAAAATTGGATGGGATGTACAATGGGCAGCCAATACAATATGAGCGCATTCCATAGCAGGCTAGCCTACACATATTTCATCTTATGTCTTTCCCAATAAGCATAATTTCTATTTAAAGCTTTTCAAAGAAAATAATAAATAACAATTTCAGAATTCATGTTGCCTTGATAACTTGTAATGGATAATATAGAGATTTTTATTGTAACAAAATCTTCAAAGATGAATTCCCCAAACAGTTTGCCAGTGAAGAGTACTCTCTCATCTCATCGCTTTTTCCTTCTCAGCATTGTTATCCCAATGTAACATATCACTGCATGTTTTTCACTTTATTCACGAAGAAAGAAAAATTGTCACTTTTCATTAACGAACACTGACCTGGATTCGAGAACGAGCCAGGTAAACATTAATCTTCCATTCGGTCTTCATTTTGCGATATTGAGAGGATTTGGAATGGACAAATTGCTTGCTATAAGGTGCATTCAGCTCTCCCGTAACGGTGCTCTGAAAAGACTTGGATGTACTGGTACTGTTCAGAGTGTGCGGCCTAGCAGGATTCGGCACGAAGTAGAGATGAGAAAAAAGGGGAAGGAAAAAAAATTCTGAAGTTCCTTTTGGTCAATAGGAATAATAAAAGCAAACAGAAATTTTTTTCTTTCTTGGGAAACAAATGGGAAGGGAAACACAGAACATGCAAATGGGCAAAGCTGAGCAACTCAACCAGCAAGGACACATACACAACCATGGCAAGCTGTAAAGGGTGCAACAATCCAGAAGCAACCATCATTTTGGTAAGAATGACTTAAAGTTATTAATTAAATATTTATTTGTTGAAGGAGAGAAATGTCTGTTTACAATAACGTGCCAATATTTTCAGCTATGGCAATTCAATAGTCATATTTTCTTTTCACCCCAATTTCTTCCTCTCCTTCTTTAAAACTGATTCACAACAGTTAAAACAGAATTTAGGTAAACACAAAGAAGCAAATTATTTTTTAGGTAAATTATTTTTAGATAAACACAAAGAAGCAAAACCTAGTAGTCACAAAGGTTTAATGAGCTAAAGAAAGCTCTTTTTCTGCTTTCACATGATTTTATATCGCAAAGTCATTATTTATGGCTTTGATCTTTAACATATAAAAAAGGAATTCAGAAACTGGAAAAACCTATAAAATATTTGACAATAACAATTTTCAGTACAGATACATTATTAACTTGTATTTTGCTGTTGCACCACTTAGGAAACAATAGGCGAGACACTGGACAGTGAGCAAGCAATGCGACCTGCAACCCTACAACTATGTGAAGTCGAAAACGAAAATACCTTAACACAAACCTCTTGACATGGGTACTCATTTTGGGTTCAGACCGAGCGCTGCCTGAAGGATTTATTGCAAGTGGAAGTTCCATCAATGGATTGCGACCGTAACGGAAGGTGTAGTTTTCACAGTTCTCTACTCCAGGTAGCTGTAATGAAGAATTCAAAATCAACACCAGGTTACATAAACATAACAATTCACAATTAAGTGGCAGATATACAGAATGTTTGTAACACAACAGGCTACTCAGCCCATCACGTCCATGCCAGTTCCCCAAGCCTTGCCTATCTTTCTCTTTAGGTAATTATCCAATTCCACTTTAAAAACCTCAACTAAATTTGCCTCCAATACACCGTCAGGACCTAGAACCTAACCAAACACATGAAATTGATACCCTCTGGTTCAATGGGATGTTTCTTCCCATCAGCTCAGTCCATACCCTCTTCATATTATGGCAGAATTTATATCCTTATAAATGCAGAATGGTGGATGTACATTCACCTTGTTCCATGATTATTATTTGGTGAAGTTACCTATTGTGTGATTTTCAACTATGCCATGCAACCTTAATGCAGCAAAAGATCTTCAGAGGAAGAGTTTTTTAAAAAATCTCCTTTTCAGAACTTCTGAAGGATCTCTGGACCCAAAACTCTGTGCTTTCTCTCCACAGATGCTACCACACCTGTTGAATTTTTCCAGTAATTTCTGTTTTTGTCCCCAGACCATTAGCCTGAGTTGGTGCATTACCACAACAAATGATTGTTGCTGTCGCAGGCACAGTCAGAGAGAGTCATTGAAACGTACAGCATGGAAACAGACCCTTTGGTCCAACTCGTCCTTGCTAACCAGATATCCTAAATTCATTGAGTCCCATCTGCCAACACTTGGCCCATACCTCTCTAAACGCTTCCTATTTATATATCCATCCAGATGCCTTTTAAATGTTGCACCATTTCCTCTGGCAGCTCATTCCATACACGTATGATCCTCTGTGTGAAAAAGTTGCCCCTTAGGTCTTATATAAATCTTTCCCTTCTCACCCGAAACTTATGCCCTCTAGTCCTGGAGTCCCCCAGCCGAGGGGAAAGAACTTGTTTATTCACCCTATCCATGCTCATGATTTTATAAACCTCTATCCCCCTTAGCCTCCAACATTCCAGGGAAAACAATCCCAGCCTATTCAGCCCTCCCTATAGCTCAAACACTCCTCAAACCTGATTTAAAACAGGGAATAATGGTGTGAACCGATAATGGGAATAGCGAAAATGAAATAGAGATGGATGTCCAAACCACATTGTCAGTTGTCGTCATAGCACGTGCTTCGAACGCACATGTCAATGAACTGTGGAGCTTTAACTAAGTGAAGACATGTATTATTAAATTTGGCAAAAAGTCATACAGTAAAAAATTAACTATTTGGGTGTTTGGAATATCCTGTTCAGGTCATGGTCACAGGTTGACCTTTCACAAGAAAGATCAAAGCATTTTGGCAAAATCAGAGCACAGTAAGCACATGGCTCTTGAAAATAAAGAACTCACTTGAAGACATTTGTTGCATGAAGGCATCACAGGCCATCCATACCCCTAATGTGGCAGGAAGCAAAAACCATTTGAACTAGGATATCAATTGCCATTGTTTGCTAGCATAACTTCTGTTGCTTAATACATTGCCTTGATAGCTCTGTATAAAGTTCCTCTTCATCCCAAATTTATTGGGCTGGTCTCTGAACTTCTTAAAAACTCGAAACAAAATGTTGGCTAGAAATTGGGTGAACTTAAAATTCCTTTTCAAACAGTGCCAGGAGGACAAGCAGATAGGATTTTGCATTAACATCTTACCCGATGAAAGGCACAACCTCATGGTGCAGAACTCCTGTCAATAATATATACAGTACAAGCTGCAGTGCGTGCTTAAGGATCTTAAAACGCTCGATAAAAAGAAATCTTCTGTCACAAGTTGTGATTTTTTCTCAACTTATATTTTCTTCTAAGAGAAAAAATCTAATTGAAGGATAGGTTAAGTCTTCTACAATAGAAGAAGGGTCACGCACCGAAGTTTTCGTTACCTTTAACAGGTAAAATTCACATTAAAAACCACATACCGATTCTGCTATCCTTGTGACTGCAGAAACAGTCAAGCCGAACAGATCATCACCCTTAAGGTAGTCTGGAAAGAGTTTCAGCATGTCAGCATCTTTTCTAAGGCGAGCGATGGGTTCCAGGAGCTTTTGCCACACCCCTGAAAGAGAAAACCAGTAATTTCCAGTAAAAGTGTTAAAAATTTGGTATTCTAATCTTGTAAAATTTTCTAAAGGTATTTTTATGCTTCCCCTAGTATCTCCATTTTGTTGAAAAGGGAGAATACTGGCAAAGCTGTGTGCGTCTCACATCAGGACTAAAACAAAAATACCAAATTTTGAGTGATCATAAGTTATAAAGGAGGTTGTTGTAATCATTTGAAATTGGATATTCTTTTGTTGGTTTATTAGTATCCTTTATAACTCTCAACCAAGCTTGTGGCATCATTTGAATTCATGCTTGGAATTCATATTTCTTAACTTTCCTCAGCCCTGAGGCAACACACCTATACCTCTATGTTCAAATCATGAATTCCTTTTCCAAACAATTCACCCAGATCACATTCACGGCATAAACAGAACTCAACTTTAATCTAATTAACATGTAAGTTATTAAATTAAAATGATCAGTTCCTATGAGATGTTCAACTTAAGTCAGTCAAGAACTGATATCTATAGCTTGTTGGAAATTCATTTTCACAGAATATAATGGTCTTTGACTAGGAATATTTTAATAGTGTCTATTTTATTATCTTATACATTTATCATATTTTGGTTTTCAGTACATACAAGTTACTTGAAATTGAGTTTTTCTTAAATGAAGCAACATCACAATAATGTACAGATAATTAAAACAAACCATTTACATTACCACTGATCACAAAGCATGTATACATCAATTAAAATAATGAAGTATATTGAGAAGATGGCGCTCAAATATCAAAAATGTACAAACTGATTCATTTTTAGAGGAATGCAAATACTGTTGCATATTAATATTTTTGGTGAAGGATAACATATTTTGGCCTATATCAAAAACCAGACTTCTATAGAAATTTATTTTTAAAAAAAGTCTGCAGGTGGTTAATTATTTAAAATGGCATTATGTACAAAACTGTATTTCAGGAGAAAACAAAATATTCTTTCTTACCTTTTGGAGAACTTCCTGTTAAGACCAGATCTTCA
The DNA here is from genome assembly GCF_020745735.1 of Hemiscyllium ocellatum. Taxonomy (NCBI): domain Eukaryota; kingdom Metazoa; phylum Chordata; class Chondrichthyes; order Orectolobiformes; family Hemiscylliidae; genus Hemiscyllium; species Hemiscyllium ocellatum. The sequence continues at coordinate 123,289,157 of NC_083405.1, read as the reverse complement.
TGACCTTGTTCAATAACCCTGACCACAAATTCTGGGACATTATCTTTCTCTTCAATGGAGCAGAGATATCGGCTACGTTTGTTGGAGTAACGTGTACTCCAATAAAAACGGCTCGCTTCATATCCAACTGGGTAGAGAGCTATAGAGCTGTGAAAAGACTGCATCTGCTGTGGGAGAAGTTGCCCGATGGCATGGAAAATCAGGCCACCAACACGAAATGTGTGGTTGCGTTCACCTCGTTGTACAATGCTGGCAACTTGCTTGACTTCATCCCGTTGCACATAGACCCTCCTAAAGACAGCAAAGTATGTCAACTCTTGCTCATGGGGTCCCTTTGGTTTATGTATTGAGCAGAGCATCGTCTTGTCCTTGAAAAACATACATTGGGCTTTACTGGCACAGGTAAAGTGATAAATATTGGTGCATCTTATCCGATGACATGTACCAGTAGCTCCCATTTTATGACAGAAAACACACTTCATAGAAAGACCACGTCTTAAAGCCATCTCCACATTAATCAAGGCGCCAGCTTGGGTCTCATATACTTCTGTGGACCAGAGGGCACAGTTCAAGTGGACCCAGAGATCAAGATCAAGATTCAGAAGCCTTGCAGCCCCATTGGTTGTTCCATCACCTTCTTCGTGACACAAACAACATCTTCTATAGTCTCGTGGCATGGGTTCAGGCTTTAGGGATGTTCCAAGTTTCTTCAGGAGTTCGTCTATTTCTTCCTCAGACGCCAATTTCAAATGCGCTTTAGGAATGACTATTTGAACTCTCCACTTTTTCCACTTCATCCCTTTCCACCTTTTAATTGCTGGACGACTGTCATCTAGGTCTTCCGGCATAGACCTCGGTCTAGGCTTCAGCTTCACCGTCACCTTAAGATCTTCAGGTTTTGACTCTTGCAGGTTGGCAGGAGGGAAATAAGTAGTTGGAGTAGTTGGAGACACTGCGTTTTCCTGAATCCGTGGAAGTCGATGGACATCTAAGGAGGAGGTGTTGTTGTTATAATGATGGAATGTGTTTCGTGTCACATCTTTGGCTGGCTGCTCTATTACTACAGATGTAAGTTCCTGTTGCTTTAAAAAACAAAAGAGGAGGTGAATTTTAAAACTAAAGTTATCTCAACCTGGTTAGAGAAAGAACAATAATCAATAATCCATTCGGTGGATGTGAGCTACCAAGTGAAATATCAGATTTAAAACTCTATTTAACCCTAACCTATGAAAATTTATGTTTAAGGTTTACTGAATGCAATCAAAATTTCCAAAAGTAATTTCAATATCTGGGTATACCTCAAAACAGGTTAAGTGCAAATAATTTAAAAAACAAAATCTAAAAAATTCTTATCCATGAAGAGAAAGTGACAAAATTATTAGAGTGGGCTTCATTTTTATCTTAGTACCACTGCCCACCTCACTGCCAAAACATTTCATCCTTCCATCTCATCCATTTTTACCCCTGCCTATTAGCACATACACATTATGTCTAGCAGTTTAATGCTCATGAATCATTTTGGGATGTGTAGCCGTAAGGCTTCCTGATAAAACATATTGTAAGAAATGGAGAGCTTCTTGACACGAATTTCATACGGAAATATGATGTAAGGAAATATGCTTGCACAACACCCCATGCCAATAGTGTCTGAAATTATCTTAATGCCTGGTGTCATGCTGTTAATTGAGCTACTTAACTGTTGACAACTGTCATTGTTGCTGTCTTGTGTTAGGATGAAACCAGAAGTGACGACAAAACTTTTCTAATGTAAAGATAATGTCAATGAGTTATGCAAGCTGCATATAGTAGTTAATCCCAACTGTTTATAAGCCTGCTATCCTCCACACAATTGGATTGAAATATGAAATCCCAGAAATAAAAGTAATTAAAATATCTGTCTGTCTATGGTATGAAAATATTAAACCTGCCTTTGTGCGAGCTAGCCTGCCATTTCTCAATCAATCCTTAAATTATTTTAAGAGCTTTCTCACAATTGACATTCAATAAATATTTCTGGTTTACTGTTTTTGATCAGAGATGTTAAGAGTTTACCACGGCCTCCACTGACCTAACGTAACTTATACAATGAGAATAATTGTGACCACAGCCTCTTCTCCTCTGAAATTCATCAGTTTCACCACAGCACAGCAGGTCAGGCAGCATTGAGGGAACAAGAAAATCAATGTTTCAGGCATAAGCCCTTCATCAGGGATTCTGCCTGAAATGCTGTGCTTTTCCAGTATCACACTCGACTCCAATCTCCAGCATCTGCAGTCCTCACTTTCGCCTAGTTTATTTTAATATAGTTTAGGTAGATCTCCAATTTGAGATGGAGGTAAAAAACTCAGTTTCCAAGCAAACTTGTTGCATTTATGCAGGTTTAATTTTAAAATTGCCATCATTATAAAAGCAAATCTATGAAATAACATTACCTTTGACTCTGGAGTTTTTGCTTGGGTGGCCATTGCGTACTGTACAAAGCAGTTATTGCTACAGAAGACAATATCAGGCTCAGTTTTGCTTGTTCCGTCTCTTGAATCCTAAGGGAGAAAGTAAAAGATTTAAGATGGTATTCTGATGTAAATGCACACCCAAGTGACTATGAATTACTAGGCAGTTGAAGACTCGCTGTCAAAACTGAAGCAAATGATCAAAACAGTAATCAGCACGCAAATAGCAAGCAGGCTTTGATGCTGTACAGAATTATGAAATGCATGTGTTTTTAAATGAGATAGGTACTTTGGGCGCTACAACATTGTTTTATGTAATACAAAATGATTTAAGAAGAAATAGGTGACAGAACACCATCGTTTGTGAAACCAATAGCTACTGTACTCTTTGCATTTCTTTATTCTTGTATGCAATGTGGGTGTTGCTGGTAAGGCTGGTGTTTGCTGCCCATCCCTAGTTGTCCCTGAGCTGATTGGCTTTCTCAGTGATTTCAGAGAGCAGTTAAAAGTTAACTATGTTGATGCCCATATAAGCCAGATCAGGTGAGGATGGCAGATTTCCTACAAAATATTAGCAAATCAGGTGTGCTTTTCCAATTATCATCAATGCTAGGCTGTCACCAGATTAATTTTTCATGCCACAATTTATTGCAAACAGATTTCACCATTTGCTGTGGTGAGACTTGAAGTCTGATAAGGAGATAAAAGTCATGACAGCCCTGAGGACTGGCAAACGTTCAGAATCCAGCAAAAGGAAGATTAACAAGATAATAAAGATAGAAAAAATACACTGAGAACAAACTAATGCGGAACATGAAAAATTAACAATAAGAGCTTCTTTTTATATATTTAAAGGATGAGAGAGGTCAATGTGAACATCAGCCCTTTAGACAATGAATCTGGGGAGATGGTTACAGAGAACAAAGAAATGGCAGAGGAGAGTTATGTAAGACTTTGGTCCGCCCATATTTGGAGTACCGTGCAGTTCAAATAAGAAAGATATAGAGACTTTGTACTGGCTACAGTGAGAGATTGGACAAACTTGGATTGCTTTTGCTAGAGTGTCAGAGGCTGAGGGGTGACCTGATAGAAATACACAAAATTATGAGGGGCATTGATAGAGTAGATAGGGTCTCTTTTCCAGGATGGAAATGTCAAATAATAGGGGCCATAGGTTTAAGGTGAGAGGTGGAAAGTTTAAACTAGATGCGGAGAGAAGTTCATTTTTTACACAAAAGATAGTCAGTGCTTGAAATGTGCTGCCAGGGGAGGTGGTAGAAGCAGAAACAACACCAAAATTTAACAGCCATGTGGACAGACATGTGAACAGGTGGGAATAGAGGGATATGGATCATGGTGTGCAGGCAGATGGGATTAATTTAGAATGACATTATGGTTGGCACAGATGTGGTAGGGTGAAGGGTCAGTTCCTGTTCTGTTTACCCCATTAAGAATATAGGGGAGAAATTAAGTACCATCACTCACTAAAGAATTAGTACTACATAAAGTACAAAAATCAGGTAAGTCCCCTGGCTCTGATAGCTTATATCCTAGTGTCCCAAAATAAGTAGCTACAGAGATAATAGACACATTGGTTGTAAATTTCCAAAAGAAATTGTTGGATTCTGAAGAAGCACTGGTGGATTAGAAAACTGCCAATGTGCCAACCCTATTCAAAAAGGAAAGGTAACAAGCAGAAAACTGTGGGTTGATTAGCCGAACATCAACTGTTGGAAATCACATGACACCAGCTGATAGTCCAACAGGTTTATTTGAAATCACAAGCTTTCAGGGTGCTGCTCTTTCACCAAATGAAGTCACTTCATCTGACGAAGCAGCAGCACTCCAAAAGTTTGTGATTTCAAATAAACCTGTTGGACTATATCCTAGTGTTATGTGACTTCTGACCTTGACCACCCCAGTCCAACACCGGCACTTCCACATCTATTGTTGGAAAATGTTGGAATCAATCATATGAAGCGAAGTCAGCATGGCTCCATGAAAGGGTAACTGTGTCTGATTTGTGTTTTTGAAGAAGTCTCAGCCAGAGTGGACAGAGGGAAGCCAGTTGATGTGTTGTATTTGAACTTCCAATGTTAAGTGATAAGAGCCCGTGGTATATTTGCATGGATAGAGAATTAACTAATGGGCAGGATCGGGGTTCTTTCTCAGGTTGGTGACCCTGAGAGTTGTGGGGTTCCACAGAAATCAGTGCCTGGTTAACAAGTGGTCACAACAAGATATTAGTGGCTCCAGGGATGAGAAACTTCACTTGTGACAACAGATCAGACACAGGTTGGGACTGCAATCCTGAGAGGTAAGTTGGCTCAGAGAGATCAGGTAAAAGGTTTAAAAATCATGAGTGGTCTGGATAAAATAGATAGGGAGAAACTATTCCAAACTGTAAAAGTACTGAGAACAAGATGGCATAGATTTAAAATGATTGTAAAAGAAACAAAAATAATGTAAGGAAAAAATATTTACACAATAAATGGTTTAGGTCTGGAATGCACTGCCTGACAGTGTGCTCGAGGGCAGACTCAACTGAGGCATCGTAGAGGGCATTAGAGGATTAATATAGAAAAACAGAAAATAGGAGTAGGCCATTTAGCCCTTCGAACCTGCTCTGCTATTAAATATGTTCATGGCTGATTGTCTAACTCAGTACCCTGTTCTTGCTATCTCCCAAGACCCTTTGATTTCTTTAACCCAAGAACTATATCAAGCGCTTTCTTGAAAATAGAATCAGAGATATACAGCACAGAAACAGAACCTTCGGTACAACCTGTCCGTGCCGACCAGATATCCCAACCCAATCTAGTCCCACCTACCAGCACCTGGCCCATATCCCTCCAAACCCTTCCTATTCAGACATCCATCCAAATGCCTCGAAAATGTTGCAACTGCTTGTACTAGCTTCCACCACTTCCTCTGGCAGCTCATTCCATACACATACCACCCTCTGCGTGGAAAAGTTGCCCCTTAGGTCTCTTTTATATCTTTCCACTCTCACCTCAAACCTATGCCCTCTAGTTCTGGATTCCCTTACCCCAGGGAAAGACTTTTTTCTCTGTTTATCCTATTCATGCTTCTCATTATTTTGTAAACCTCTATAAGATCACCCCTCAGCCTCTAACACTCCAGGGAAAACAACTCCAGCCTGGTCAGCCTATCCCTATCATTCTAATTCTCCGACCCTGGAGCCTCAACTGTTTTTAGTGGCAGAAAATTCCACAAACTCATGATTCTCTGAACAAAGAAATTTCTCTTCACCTCAATCCTAAATCTTGTACCCTTAGACTGGTGACCCTGGATCTGACTTTCTAGTCATCTGTAAGGTTCTTCCCATATTAATTTTGGCAAGTCGTTCAAATTTTACATATTCTATTAGATTTACCTCCGTCGTTCTTCTAAATTCAAATGAATATATCCTAATCAATCCAGTCTCTCTTCATAAATCATCCTGCCATCCCAGGAATCAGTCTTTGTTTTTGTTGCATTTCCTCCTGAGCTGATAAGGAAACTAAAACTGCACAGGCGTGGCCTCACCAAGGCCCTGTACAGTTGCAGCAAGATGCCCATGCTCCTGTACTTGAATCCTCGAGCTATGAAAGCCAACATACCAGCTTCTACCTTCCTCACTACTTGCTGTGATTGGGCTACAGTTAGCCTCATTTTGAAACTGGTGTACAGGATAGCCAGGTCTCAATCCTCTTCCCCCTTTCTCAACTGATCACCAATTAGATAATCTGCCTTCCAGTTTTGCCACTGAAGTGGACAGCTTCATATTTATCAAAATTATACTTCGTCTGGCTTGCATTTGACCAATAATGCAACTTGTCACACTGAAGTATCTCTGCATCCTCCTCAGAGTTCAACCTTCTATCCAACTTTGTGTCCTCTGCCAACCCGGACGTATTATTTTTAGTTTCCTTATCTAAATCATGCACACATACTGTGAATAGCTGGGGGTCCAAGCACTCAACCCTTTGGTACCCCACTAGTCACTGCCTGCCACTTGGAAAGAGACACATTTAGTATTTTACTATTTCCTGTAGACCAACCAGTTCTCTATACATGTCAGTGGCACAGTTACCTGAATTTCATGCACGTTAATTTTACATATTAATCTCTTCTGTGGGACATTATAAAAAAGCTAACATATGTATGCTTTCCTAGTTAGGATGACAGTTCAGTGACCTGATAGTGTGCGAGCTGAGTGACAACTCATTTTGTAAGTGTGAACCTGGCCACCATGTGAGGAGCAGTATTGCTGCGGTGCCAGTAGTACTGCATTGGTGGGTGCAATAAAGTGATAAACACGGATTGCATAAAAAAGCATTTGATGGAGATGTGTGCAAAACAGGAGAATGGCACTGGCACTCAGGAGAGGTGGTGCAGCCACAATTGGCCTCATTTTGCACTGCAACAATTCCGTGAAGCCACTGAATACCAAATTCAAAATTCATGATGTTCAAACTTTGCGTTTTTTTGAGGAAGAGAGATAAAGGCAGTGACCACATGGGAATAGAATCAAATGGAGAAATTAACCAACACAGCTGTCTGACCCAGAAGTAACCTGCAGAGCTAACTGCCTCTGCTGTTTGGTTTCAACTATCTCTGGACATCGAAATTTGTCTAAGAAAAATTAACAAACAGTGAAATGAAAAATTAACAAACAGTGAAATTCACAGCTGACCTTGGAGGAACCATGAAGGAGAAGCTACTTGGCTCGTTTTTAAGTGTGACCTTATTTTTTTGTAAATCTACAATACTGAGTAGAGTGAGTTCTTTCTTGATTATATGTTTTGACTGAGATCTGTCTTTTGATTAAACCTAAAATATAAAAGCATCCGTATTATGTTAGCTTGGAGCAGTTTTTAAAGCAGGAAGACTATTTTCTGGGTCTGTACATTGTTAAGGTGCAAAGATGGCCTTGAACAGAGTGATGTGCTCTTCCTGTCGGATGAGGGAGATTAGGGAGAGTTTCTCGGTTACTGATGATTATGTCTGCAGGAAGTGTGTGCGAATCCTATTACATCGCATGGATCAGTTAAAAGCAACGAGGAATTTACAGGAACTGGAAGGAGCAGGGTGTGATGGATGGCAGTTGCAGAAAAGGACATAAACCAAAGTTAATCAGGTACAAAATTAGAAGAGGGAGGCAAGTAGCGCAGGAATCTCCTATGGCTATCCCCATCTCAAACAGGTATGCTATTTGGAGGATTCTCAGGGGAATGTCGCACTGACACCCAGGTTTCTGGTAAAGAGACAGGCTCTAATGTAACAAGGGATACACCAGGTTCCAAGTGATTGATTGTGATAGGGTGCTCTCTAGTAGTCAGAGACACAGAGAGGTGTTTCTGCAGTCCACGATGAGACATCAGGATGGAGTGCTGCCTCTCTGGTGTCAGGATCAGAGATATTTCAGAGTGGTTGCAAAATATCCTCAAAAGGGAAAGGGACCAACAGCAGGTCATTGTACACATTGGAACTAACAATATAGGATAAGAAAAGGATGAGATTCTAAGGAGAGAACATAGGAAGTCAGGCAAGAATTTAAAAAGGCAGTCCTCAAGGGTAGCAATATCTGGGTTACTCCCTGTGCCACGAACTAGAGAGTGTATGAATAGGAGGATATAGCAGATAATTGCATGGCTGAGGGACTGGTGCAGGGGAGAAGGATTCACATTCTTGAATCATTGGAAATTGTTCTGGGATAGAAAAGAACTGTATAAGGAGGACAGATTGCACCCGAATTGGAAGGGGTCTAACATACTCGCTGGAAGATTTGCTAGAGCTGCTCAGAAGGATTGCAATCGGTGGGAGAGGTGTATGTGCGCATATGCATGACCCAGGTAGTCAGAAAGGAAAGAGATCAGTCTGAAACTGGCACAAAAGGAACAAGTTAAACAGCTGGGGCAGGTAGAAACAAAGCAGAGAATGAGGTTGGACTGATAAATTAAACTACATTTATTTCAAATAAAGAGGCCCAACAGGTAAGGCAGATGAATTCAGGGTATGGTTGGGAACATGGGACTGGGATATCATAGCAATTAGAGATATGGCTGCAAATGTGTTGCTGGTCAAAGCACAGCAGGCCAGGCAGCATCTCAGGAATAGAGAATTCGACGTTTCGAGCATAAGCCCTTCATCAGGAAACTATTCCAGTCCTGCGATGGGGAAGAAGTTGATTCTGGAGGTCCTTATGCCGAACTGTGGAAGGATGGCCATGCATTTCAGACTCTACAGTACATTCAAAGATTATATAAAGGAAGTAGAGTATCATGGTCTTGCTGTGGTTTACTGGGATGAGAAAGCAGCCACTGCAACACAATCAGTTGCCTGGGACACAGCTTATAGAAACTCTTTCCTCATGGAGAGCTCTTCCTGTGTGACAAGGGGAAAGATTTCCTTTAAGGGGGTGGCACAGTAGCTAAGTGGTTCGCACTGCTGCCTCTTAGCGCCAGGGACCTGGGTTTGATTCCAGCCATGGGCAACTGTCTGTGTGGAGTTTGCACATTCTCCCAGTGTCTGCACGGGTTTCCTCCCACAGTCCAAACATGTGTAGGTTAGGTGAACTGGCCATGCTAAATTGTCCATACTGTCCAGGGATGTGTAGGTTAGGTGCCTTAGTCAGGGGAAATATAGAGTAATAGGACAGGGGCATGGGTCTGGATGGGATACTTTTCAGTGAGTTGGTGTGGACTTGTTGGGCCAAATGGCCTGTCTCCACAATGTCGGGATTCTATGATCCTCTGCACAGTCTGGGTAAACTTTTAGATTCTGCTCGCAAATTTGAATGGAAGGGGATAATATCAGCAGAGAATGAACTTTATCACATCAGCTTGGACAGTAACCAGAGAGGGAAGTCAGGTAGTCAGTAGTTTAGTGGAAATATGGTAACAAATTCTGAAGTTAATTAGATCTGACTTCTGTCATAGTTGTAGCTATTTTTGTCAAGCTGGTAAGTTGATTTACAGATGTTTTGTCCTGTCTGGGTGACATCTTTAGTGCTTTGAGCCTCCCGTAAAGTGCTGCTGTACTGCATCTTCTGGATCTTATTTGGTTCTGTTCCTGTTGCTTCCGCTCGCTGGTTCTAGTTGTTTGTTGTAGTGGCCAGCATATTGGGTCTAAGCCGATGTGCTTGTTGGAGGAGTCCGCGGATGAGTGCCATGCTTCTACAACAAACAACCAGAACTGGCAACTGGAATGGAACCAAATAAATTCCAGTACAGCAGCGCTTCGCAGGAGGCTCCAAAGCACTGAAGAATTCACCTATACGGGACAAAACATTTGCAAATCAACTTCCTAGCTCAGCGAACACACCCATAACTACAACAACCAGCACGTGAGCTACAAATCTTTATGCAAACCTGGAAAATCTGACTCTAATGAATCTAAGTCTATCTTTCACCATGTCACCAGTAAGGTGCTAACACTGTGTGAAAGCATAATCCCAGCTAACTCAACCCTAACATGGCAGTAACTCATTATTTTAAGTCGCTTTCTTTGGAATATGTGCTCCTCAATTTCTTTGCAGCCCATTCTTTGTGAATATCTAAATATATTGCAACAAGAAAAGGCATTAGCTGGACCTTTAGAAAATCAGGCTGCCAGCACGGTTTTCTGAAAGAGAAAATACATTTGATAAATTTATCAGAAATCTTTGAGGATATATCAAGCAGAATGGATAAAGGGGAATCAATGTGGTATATTTACATGTCTAAAAGACATTTAATAAGGTACCACATCAAAAGATTGTCACAAAGTAAGAGCCTGATGCTTTGAGGATGATATACTGGCATGGACAAAGAATTGACTAACCAACAGGAAACAGTGTCTCGAGATAAATGATCCATTTTTAGGTGGCAAACTAGTGAAGTGCCACATGGATCAGTGACTATTTATAATCTTTATTTGTGAATTAGATAGAACATCTTCATGTATTGAAGCCAGATTTACTGATGATACACAGACAGTTAAGAAAGCAAGTTATAGGAGGATACAAAAATTCTGCAAAGGGATATAGTTATGTTATGAGAGTGTACAAAAAAAAGTCAGATGGAGTATCGTGTATAAAAATGCATAGTTGATCACTTTGGCAGGAAGAATTGAAAAGCTTTTCTTAAATGGTGGGAGACTGCAGAATGCTGTTGTTTCAAGGAATCTGGGTATCCTCACAGTCATACAGTATCAACTGTTCAGTCCAGCTTGTCCATGCTGACTAAGTTTCCCAAGAGAGATTTAGTGTGCATTCAGGGAACATTTGAACTCTGAAGGCCTGGCCAGGGACAAAACTTCCAAAGTTACAGTAAATCCAAAGGAGTTCAAAAGACAGATAACAGCTGATGCTGATCAAAGTTATAAACCAGCTCCAGGTACAGGGAAAGAGAAAAGTGCAGGCATTCCATAGCCCAAAGGTAAGGTGCATTACCAGTGAGACAGCAAATGAAATTAAGATTTGACTAGACAGCTCACATTGTACGCTCAAAAAACAGCACTGGAAATGAGTTCAAGAATGGCTACAATAATGAATAATATTTTTGGTAAGAAAATTCAACAGCTTTAGAAATGATTAAATCAGATCAAAGTAAAAGTGACAGTGGTTTCAAAAGCCAACAGTTAAGCAACATCACTGGATTGCTTCACTGGTAATTATCAGAGCAGACCTGTCGGGTTGGCGGGAGATTGTTATGGAGCATATTTCCCTGGATTTTCTCACAAATATGGTACACCACAAAACTGAGAATTTTTACAAGACATGGCCACCCTTTTTGAAATACCTGGACACAGGTATTTATCTGCCACACAAACAAGGGCTTTTATATAGCCTGAACGATTATGTTTTATGAGTCCAATATCCAGGGAGGAGAAACTGTGAACGTATGAGTGTTTTGTTTGGTTGGACTGAGTTATCACTATTTATTTGTTTGTTGTTAGGTACTTATTTATTTAGTTAAATAGCTAGTTTAGTTTTTAAAAAAATTTTATACTTCTATATATCTGTTTATACATTCGGATAGGAGGGTGGGTTGGGGATTTTTTAAATATTATTTGGGTTTAGTTTTGTACTATTTTTGTACTGTTTTGAATTGCATGGTTTTGTATTTGTTGTAATATTTAAAAATCTATTTTTTCTTAATAAAAATATATTATAAAAAAAAACCAAAAAAAAAACAAGTTCTGGAATACATCACTATTCTTCTGAACATTATGCAATCATTAGCAAAAGCCCCAATTTCTGACCTTATGATGACTGAACTCCTCTTCACTCTTTTTAGGGGATAAGTCATTAGTGTTTCACATGCCATTGGCTCATAGTTCCATTATACCATGAAGCGCAGTCAGCCAGCCTCAATCAATCAGATCCCAAGCTTCCTGCTGTTGTTAAGTATATTCATCTTCATATATTCAAACTTATTCTCACTGAAGCTTTCACATTACCATTTTCTGGTTAACACTACAAGTCTTCACAGGATTGTGATCTGATGTTCATAGCTAGATAACCGAATGGGATATGGCGCTGCTGAACACAAAATAAAAGCTGCTTTTCTAAACCAGTTGAGACTGAATCTCTTGTTTGATGGATTATATTTCTAAATTAACTAGCTTTCGAATGGAAATTTTCAATTTACTTGGTCATACAAACAAAGCTTGATACAGGTTTGCTTTCAGAGTCCCAATGCAAAACTCATTTGGATGTGCAAGACATGAGGTCTGATCATGGCCCACATCAACTCTAATCTTCCAGCCTGCCTCAAACCCCTACAATTTGCTTACTGATATAACAGGTCCACAGCAGATGCCATTTCCCTAGCCCTGAACTCATTGTTGTGCATCTGTTCGCCGAGCTGGGAATTTTTGTTGCAGACGTTTTGCCCCCTGTCTAGGTGACATCCTCAGTGCTTGGGAGCCTCCTGTGAAGTGCTTCTGTGATGTTTCCTCCGGCATTTATAGTGATTTGTATCTGCCGCTTCCGGTTGTCAGTTCCAGCTGTCCGCTGCAGTGGCCGGTATATTGGGTCCAGGTCGATGTGCTTATCGATTGAATCTGTGGATGAGTGCCATGCCTCTAGGAATTCCCTGGCTGTTCTCTGTTTGGTTTGTCCTATAATAGTAGTGTTGTCCCAGTTGAATTCATGTTGCTTGCCATCTGCGTGTGTGGCTACTAAGGATAGCTGGTCATGTCGTTTCATGGCTCGTTGGTGTTCATGGATGCGGATCGTTAGCTGTCTTCCTATTTGTCCTATGTAGTGTTTTGTGCAGTCCTTGCATGGGATTTTGTACACTACATTGGTTTTGTTACGATTGGCATAACAAAGGGATCAATGCTGGACAACGTAAGGATATTTATGAGAATGCGGGGGTGATGATAGGTATGTCTTTGGATGATGTGACACCAATAAGGCTGCTTTAGGGTTCTCCTTTATTCTACCTGTTATAGACTGCTCATGTCCTATCCTTGCTCTTCTTAACCCTCTCTTTAAATCCTTCCTACCTAATCTGTAACTCTCCATCATCTCATCTGAACTATCTCATCTTAACGTCATATAAGCCTCCCTCTTCCGCTTAACAAGAGATACAATTTCTGTAGTAAACCATGGTTCCCTTACTGATGGGTATATAAATAGCAAGGGTTTGGAGGGATGTGGGCAGAGTGCTGGCTGGTGGGATTAGATTGGGTTAGGATATGTGGCCGGCACGGATGGATTGGACAGAAGGGTCTGTTTCCATGATGTACATCTCTATGACTATGTGTTGGTCACAGCAGGGTAAATCAATGACATATGGAATTTAATCCTGAGAAGTGAAAGGTAATGCACTTTAGAAGTAGTAACACAACAACCGAGTACTCCATGAATGGCAGGTCATCAAGGAGGTCAAAGGAACAGAAGATCTTGGGGTTCATGCCCAAAGATCTCTGAAGGCAGCCTGATAAGTTTAATAGGGTGGTTAAGGCGGCATATGGGACACCTTGCCTTTACCAGTCGTGGTATAGAGTCAGAGAGACATACAGCACAGAAAAAGGACCTTTGGTTCATCTCATTCATGCTGACCATATATTCTAGACTAATCTAGTCTTATCTGCCATCACTTGGTCCATTGCCTCTAAACCCTTCCTATTCATTTACCCATCCAGATACCTTTTAAATGTGGAATTGTACCAGCTTCCACCACCTCCTCTGGCAGCTCATTCCATACATGCATCAATCTCTGTTGGAAGATGATGCCCCTCAGGTCCCTTTTAAATTGTTCCACTCTCATCCGATACCTATGCCCTCTAATTCTGGAATCCCCCCACCCAAGGGAAAAGACCTAGTTTATTTACCCTATCCATGCCCCTCATGATTTTACAAACCTCTATAAAGGTCAACCCTCATCCTCAGAGGCTCCAGAGAAAACAGTCCCAGCCTATTCATCCTCTTTCTATAGCTCAAATCGTCCAACCCTGGCAACACGCTTGTAAATCTTTTTTGAACACTTTCAAGTTTCAAAACATCTTTCCTATAAGAAGGAGACCAGAATTACACACAATATTCCAAAAGTGGCCTAACCAGTTTCTTGTATAGCCACAACATGACCTCCTAACTCCTATTCTCAATGCTCAGACCAATAAAGGCAAGCATACCAAATGCCTTCTTCACCAAATGCATGTGACTCTACGTTAGGTTACAACAGCAGGAAAGTTAATGTTGGAGCCTTACAAAAAACTTTGGTTCGGCTGCAGCTGGAGTACTGTGCGCAATTCCAGTCATCACATCATAGCATGTGATTGCATTGGAGGGGTTGCAGATATACATTACAACGTTCTCAGAGTTGGAGCATTTTAGCTGTGAAGAGAAGCTGGATGGCGTGGGTTGTTTATTCTTAGAGAGTACAGAAGGATTGGGGGGGTGGGGGGGAAGCTTGATTGAGGTGTATAAGATTATGAGGAGTATGGACAGCCTGAACAGGAAGCAACTTTTCCTCTCAAATGAAGGGTTAATAACAGGGGGCATTATATTAAGATGAAAGGCATTGGTTGAGAAGGGATGTGAGAAAAAAATATTTTCACCCAGAAGGTGGTGTGGATCTGGAATACATTGCTTGGGAGGGTAGGAGACCTCACAACTTATGAAAAATACGCAAATGAACACGAAATATCCTAACAGTCAAGGTAATGGGCCAAATGCTGGAAATGAGATGAGTGTAGATCGATCTGCAGAGACTTGGGTGGGCCAAGGGGGCACTTCTATGATGTAGGACTCTTGAGTCACATACAGGCTAGATCAGGAAAACATGACATACTTCCATCCTAAAAGGACATCAGAGGATCTGATTTTTTTTTAAAACAAAAGTTGACAATGTCTATGTTGTGACTATTAAACTAGCTTCCAACTGCAGATTTTATGGAATTCGACTTTCATCATCTGCCATGCTGGGATTTGAACCCATGTACTAGGACCCCAATTACACCAGGATTAGGTAAGGATCTCTACAGAGGTGATGGCCTTGTGGTATTATTACTGGACTATTAATCCAGAGATACAGGTCATGTTCTGGGGACCTGGGTTCAAATTCCACCACTGCAGATGAATTCAATAAAAATATGAAATTCAGAGTTTAATGATGACCATGAAACTGTTGCTGAGTGTTGGGAATATCCAGCTGGTTCACTCATGACTTTTAGGGAAGGAAACTGCTGACTTTACCTGACTTATGACTCACAACAACGTGCCCTCTGGGTAATTAGGTATGGGCAATAAATGCTGGTCTAGCCATTGACCCACACCCCAAGAATGAATAAAAAAAATACATTGTTGTAAAATTCATCTGAACCACAGCATAGTCGAGGGCTCTGGGTTACTAATTGAGTGAAATCAGCACTCTGTGTGAAACTCTCAGGCCCTGAGACTACGAGCAACTAGGATTTACAATACTGGCTGTCAATGAATGTGTAGTGCCTCCCTGATCCAGCATATTGTGCTGTTGGAGGAAATTGCTTTGAATTATCAAAACATTTACTTCAATTTCATTATTTGTTCATTCATGTACTAACGATTGATCACATCTTAAACTGCAGAGTAAACCATGGTCCTATACTTACAGTACTATGTGACTATATACTCATTATATTTGTGTAAACAATAGCTAATATCCTTTGCAGGAACTACATCATAAGTAAATTTATCTAGAAATAGAAGTCATTCTTTGCAATGTACCAAATTTTACAACTTTCCACTCAAGGCAAATCTTATGAATTAATAATAACAGTCTAAGATTTGAAGTCTGTGCAGTTAACATTGCAACAAAAATTACTGATCACAGGAAAACATACCTGCTTGTTATATGGAAGATCAGTGACCGTCTTCCGTACACCATTACCAAGCACAACGACATCACAATGACGGCACCACTGAGGTTTAGAGCTGGTAGAGCTGTTCATGACTGCTCGATTGTCTGCTTTGAGTGCCACTGTGCCTGTTACAGGGGGGACAGAGCAATGCTAATTGGATAGAAAGAAAATAGCATATACCAGGCTACAGAATTAAAAATAATTTCCCATGCATTTATAATCACATTATAAATATGTTCAATTCAGTAGGGTTCATCACTTAATGTTTCTGATGAAATATGACAGATCATTACAAAACTGATACATTTCATTGTATTCAGAGAGACTGATATACACGCTCTACCCAACAGATACATCCACTTGAATTAGTTTTGTTCACCGTCATTTAATTGGTGGAAGGTTAAAGAAGGAACCATTCCTGGTCTGGACTGTAGCACTTACAAATTGGAACAGGACAGTTAACCTGCCAATTGACATACACCACGCAGTACTGGTATTCACAGTTGCATAATCCATGAAAAAGTCCCAGAACCCCATAGTTAATTAATTGAACATAAAACAATTAATTCCAGACAAACAGACTGGAAGACAAATTCCACAATCTTTTACGTCAGCCAATTGTTTTAGGTTATTAACAGCTATATTCAGAGGAACCTAGATTATCCGAACGAGATGGACTGCTCGTGAAGGGTGAAGTCTGCTCCCCCTTTCAGGAGACGCACAGCATACCACACGTGCATGCCCCTGCATCCCGCTCCCACCCCTGTCCAACGCTGCCCCCCCAACCCCATCCCCCCCAAAAGTGGCCTTCCCTGTCCAACTCTGCCCCACCATCCACCTCCAACTCTGTCGAACACCGCCCCCTTCTTGTGCGCCACCATCTTTGTCCAACACGGCCCCACCGTCCTTCCCCGCTACCACTCCGGTCCAACACCACCTCCCCCACCCTGAACCCCATCCAACACCGACCCCTCCCCCCAGGCCACCATCTCTGTCCAACACCAACCCACTGTCTGCCCCGCCACCATTCCAGTCCGACACCACCTCCCCCACTCTGAACCCTGTCCTACATGCCCCCCCGCCAGCCCTCCCCCCAACCCCGTCCAACAGCATCCCCCCACCCTCCCAAACTCTGCCCAACTCTGTCCAACATTGTCCCCACATTCCCAACCTCCCCCAACCCCAAGTTACACCACTGCCACTCCCCACCCACCCCCCAACTCCCCCCTTCGTGCCCCTGCCCCCTCTCCAGGGCTCCTAGAGTGGACACCAACAACAAGATTGCCGCCGCCTCCTTTTTTGTGTTGGGGGGGGGGGGGGTGGAAGATGGGGAATGAATCTCCAAATAGCATGTGCATACATACATACAACTTTTTACTGCAACATTTTGACAGGCTTCACCTTTGCTCTTTACAGGACAATGTTGGAGAGGTTATCAGGGGAAATGGATTTAGGGTACACGCTTGTGCAGAACTTCATACAAAGTGTGTGCGACAGAGAGGGCGGGAGGTCAGCCATTTAGAGACATTGCCTGGGCACCCATCAGTCCAGGGCTGCTGTCGGCAGCATTTCAGGAAGCCAAGTTCACTTTTAACCACTGCAAATAAAAGACGTGATCAGTGTTGGAAACACGTCTTTGATGTAATGTTTCTATCAGGGCCTCAAGATCCCCTTTGGATAATCAGATATTCCAATAACTGATATTTGGATAATTGAGGTTCCTCTGAATTATCCTGCTTTACAAAGTCTCCAAATATAACTAAATTTCAATGAATTGCTGGAAGTGTTAAAAATACTAAGTGGTTTTTAATTTGAAGATAACATGCCTTAATACTTTAGATACTTCAATGTTACTGAAACTCTTAAAAAGTTCATCCATCTTCTTCAGTATGTATGTTTTCTATTAAGATATGATTGTCCCTTTTCGAATGAAATTGTTTAGTAATATACATCAATATTACAAAAAAACTTCATGACTTCTTTTCCTCAACATCACCACAGCAAAAGTCAGCAGAAGTCTCTAGGCAATAGCAGGAGTAACACAGTATACAGGCTTACCACTGGTAGGAATCATATATGGTAGGCTTGTAGGCCCAACAGGTCTCATAATCTTGACAGGGCCAGTAAAGCAAGGGTGGGAACCTTGAACCATCAGCGAAGGTCTGCTTTCCAAGGCTTGGGTGAATTTGTAAGCATTAATCAAAGGCATCGAAGGTGGTTCGGGTGCACTGCTGACCTCGTAACTGTTCGGAACTTTAATGCGTAGGAAGTCAGCCACTCTTGCTACAACACCATTAATATCCTAAAGTTAAAAGAAAATATACAATGGGTTTATTAAACAGTGTCTATACCTATGTTAGCTAATGGACATAATTTATCATTCAGAAGTCATTAAAAAAATCATGTGCAACATGAGCAAAGATTGAGATATGTTTGCTGCATCAATATAACAGAAAAAAATTAGAACAAGATTAGCACTTTATGTTGAGAGGGGGATATTACATTGGCTAGCAGTATTTATATAAAGCTTACCATTCCTAAAAAGCAGAAAATGATAAATATTCATACAAATATTTCACCAAATTGTATATGAAAACACTAAGTCTTACCTCAGCAGCTGACGGAGTCAGAGTAAGTGCAACAGATACAAAACCAATTTTGGGCCCATTCTGAGACTGCGTAAACTGATTTCCAAAAAACATCGCTGAACCCATATTTCCAAAGGTTGGCTCCATCTTAACCTCACTCTGTCGAGCTTCTGAACCTGAAAGCAGAAAAGAACTGCACATTAGTTTGAAATCTGCAGAACCTCAAGTGTAAAAAATCTTATTACTCGAGGAGATTTTGGTGGGAGTTAGACTATGATCTAACTGACTTGCAGAGCAGGCTTGAGGGGCTGAATGGTTTACTTCTCCTTGTATTTTCTATGGTGCAAACATGCTTGATTTTTAGGTGACACCACAAAAGGTTAGCTTGCATTTAATCATACAAATCTTCATTTGTGTAGTTATCAAGAAACTTTGATTTCTCTGTGCATATTTGAGACAAATGGGGAGGGCACAGAAGGCTAGAGATTTGCTTTAAAAATAAAAGATGTTTACTGCATATAAGAAAAGAAACAAACAGCTATCTAAATATAAACCACAGTTTGAAAAACTTTAAATACAGCAAAATAAAATGTAATCTATTTCCAACACCATATCAAATCCAAAGAAAATTAATCTTCTCTAACAAAGTTTGATTTAAGTGTTTCTTTCCAGTTCTGTGAACTGTGAAATCTTCTTACATAATTACTCAAAAAACTTAAAGCTGAGACATTCTCAGTATTTTATTTGTAAAGACCCTTTTTACATTTCTGATTGTGGTCTTTAACAGGAAAGAAAATGCTGTAAAAACAAAGGAAAGGATTGTTGAAGGATTGCAGCACTTTTAGTAACCTGACACTCATTGCAAATATTGTTTACACAGCTGCTTGTTCAAGCAGTAGAAGCAACCTAGTTTACAGATGGAACTCAGGGGCATGTACAAATGGAGCTTTGGTTCACAATAGTAGCTGATTAAAATCTGTGGATTAGTGTTCTGTTATCGATGACAAAGGCCTTCTGCCTAACAACAATGATGGGATTTGCTTCTAGGCAATTGAAACATCTTGGGGTGAGTCTTTTGGTAGGAAGTACTGGAACTCTAGAAGAAAGGGAGCTGTGTTTTGCTCTGTAGTAAAAAGCATCGCAAGTCTGAAGGCAGCCAGTTTATTTCCCTTTCTGGTTACTGGAAACGGTGACTTTTAATTAATAAGACAAAGACCTTTGCCAGTTGAACTCGGCAGCATGGGAATTACTGGCGATGGAGCTGGGTCCAGTGGTTCTTCTTTCACCAGGGTGAGATCGGGATATCTGCTGATCTCCATGCCTACTACGCTTTCTGGAGATGACGAAGCTACAAAGCTGTCTGGTGAGTCACAGTCATCATCGCCACAATGCTCCTGGCCTCTGTAAGGAAAATATATTTTCCTTATACATCCTTTATATTTACCGAATACCAAACACAACGCTATTTGAAATCTTCATAATATCCACAAATTAAAAGCAAAGTACTGAGTATGCTAGAGATGTGAAATGAAGTGTTAAAGCAGCTTAGCAGGTCTGGTAACATCTGTGGAGAGAGGGACGCAGCTAATATTTTGAGTCCAATATGACTGAGTTTGTGTATCACTTCTGATCTTGACACCACCCAAAGGTAAATTTTATTATGTGGGGAAAGGTATAACACAGAAGTTATATAGAATACATGACCACTCCTCCCAACCAGTTCACGCTGGTACTTTGCTCTAACTGAATCTGCTTACGTTATCAAAATCCACCATCGTAACCCTCTATCTTTGATATGCTCATCCAGTTTTAATTCAAATCTATCTATACTATTCTGTGATAGTTAGTTGTGATGAGCTCACTGCTCTTTGGGAAAAGAAGTTTCTTCTGAATACCCCTTATGGATGTCTTGGTGCATATCTAATGGTGACAGCAGCTAGTTATACTTTATTCCATAAAAGGGAACATTTACTTTGCAATTGGTGTAGAGGTGGTTCAAAGGAGGTTTACTACATTGATACGTGGAAAGAGTAGGTTGGGATCTTATGAAGAAAGTTTGGACAGGCCGGGCTGGTTTCCAATAAACTTTTAGAACAGTGAGGGGTGACATGATTGAAATGCATGAGATCTCGAATAGTCTTGACAAGGTGGATGTGCAAAGTATGTTACCTCTTGTGGGCAAGTCCAGAACTGGGGGTTCTCAGATATAATTAGAGGATCACTCCTTTTAGGAGAGAGATGAGCATGGAGGGTTGTGCGACTTTGGAGCTCTCTGCCTCAGAAGATACTTTTAAAGCAGAGGTAGGTTTAATCCTCTGCCTCAAAAGAATCAAAGGAGTAGGTACCAGGCCTTCATGAACAACTTGAGAGAAATCAGCAATAGCTCACAACAAACTGTGGTATAACCATCCACTACCTAAACAGCCTAAAAGTGGCAAATTTATTCAAGTACTACAATTATTACAAACAAAATGCCAAACCTCAACTCCTCATGATTGTTGTGGGGTGGAGTCGGGAGGGAGGCAGGAACATCCACTGTTTTCGGTCCATGGGCCAAAGCTCTTGCCAA
This sequence comes from Hemiscyllium ocellatum, assembly GCF_020745735.1. Lineage (NCBI taxonomy): Eukaryota > Metazoa > Chordata > Chondrichthyes > Orectolobiformes > Hemiscylliidae > Hemiscyllium > Hemiscyllium ocellatum. The sequence goes on along the minus strand of NC_083405.1, from coordinate 123,268,212 downwards.
CAGCTCATCTTCAGGTCTAAAAGGCAACTGGTACTGTTTTGTTCCAAGAACTTTGCCAACTGAAAATAGTAATTATTTATTTTTTAATTAAGAAAATAAAATAAAAGTCTCATTAGAATTGTATAATCAAATACTTAAGATGGCAACTGATTACAAAACAGAACATTTTAGAAGATTAGAAAACTACACAATTTTGAAAGGTAAAATCTAAAAATCAGTAGAATCAAAAATAATTAAAATAATGTGGATGACAGATTTAGGAAACTGACTATTAATGTCTTTTAATATTATTGTTTTATTAGATTTTCAGATATCTGGAGCAGGGATGGGTATCTATTAACAGAACTAGGTGAACCATAAGTTGAAACAGCAGAGTAAACCAACTGAGTCTGCTCTTCCATTCAATACAATCATGGCTGTCCACTTAGTCTTTAACTCACTTTCCTGCGTTTTTCCCCATAACACCTGACCCTTACTTATTAAAATCCTGCCCACTTTGGCCTTGAATATACTTAATGACTCAGCCTCAACAGCCTTCTGCAGGATAGAATTCCACAGATTTGCTACACTCTTGGGAAAAAAAAATCCTCACCTGTTTCAAATGTGTGGCTCTTTATTCTAGATGATGCCTTCTATCAAGTCTCTCCTAGAAGTCTTTGCTTGTTTATCCTTTCAAGTTCACCAAGAAACTTGTATGCTTCAATATAGTTGCTTCTCATTCCTCTGCATTCAAGTGAATGCAGATCCAAACTACTCAATCTCTTCCCATAAAACATTCCTCCATACTTGGCATCAGCTTTGTGAATTTTCTCTGGATTGCCTCCAAAGCCAGCCTATCTTTCCTCAGATAAGGAGCCCAAATTTCCCTTGAAACAAAGGCTAACAATTGCCTTGCTTTCAGAACTGGCTAGTGTTTGAGATTCATGCAGGAGAACCCCAAATCTCTCTGTTCTGCAATCGTCTTCTATTTAAATAATATTCAGCTCTTTTACTCTTCAAGCCAAAGTGAAAAACCTTACATTTTCCCATATTATATTCCATCTGCCAAATTTTTACCCACATGCTATACCCCATCCTGACCATTTGCTTTTCTACCTATTTTTATGTCATTTGCAAATTAGGCTGTAGTATGTTCGCTTTTCTCAACCAAGTCATAACTGTACGTTGTTTAAATAATTGCGATTCCAGCACTGATCGATGTGGCACTCCAGTAGTTACAGGTTGCCATTTTGTAATGCTGTCTGTTGGTTAGCCAATCTTCTAACCATGCCAATATATTACCTGCAACACCATAGACTCATCTTATTAAATAGCCCAATGTGTGCTACCTTAACAAATGTTTTCTGAAAATGCAAACACATTAAAACCACTGTCTCCCCTTTAAACTATGCTATTCATTACCTCCTTTTGTCAGGAGCGATTTTCCCCTTCATGGAGCCATTTGGACTCTGCTAAATCATATTATATATTTCTGTATGCTCTGTGATGACGTCCTTTATAATATGCTAGCGTTTTCCCAATAACAAACGTTAAGCTATCTGGCCTATAGTTAGGTGCTTTTGTCTCCTTCCCTATTAAATGGACAAATAAAATTGGGAGCTTCCAATCTTCTTGAATTTTCTAGAAATCTAAGGATTCTTGGGAGATTACAACCAGTATGTCCACTATCTTTTTGTTTACTTCTTTTACTGGCCGAGGGTGCACCATTCCTGCCCGAAATGTCGATTTTCCTGCTCCTCGATGCTGCCTGACCTGCTGTGCTTTTCCAGCACCACTCTAAGCTTGACTCTGTTCTCCAGCATCTCCAGTCCTCACTTTCACCTAGGATGCACCACACCAGGCCTGGCAAATCAAGTTTTCTCACTTTTTAATCTTGCTCATTAAGATCTTCTGCTCCAACATCCCAATTCTCCAAATTTTCTGCATCCACAAATAAACACCAATTCTACTCTCAATTTGGTAGTTACGAAGTGAACAAGAGTTGCCAGTAGTTTTCCCATTATATACACTTCTTAAACTTTATTCATTAGATGCAGGCACTGCTGGCAAGGTGGGCACTTATTTTCCAGTTTTACTTGCATTTGAGAAGATGGTGCACTTTGAGTTGAGGATCAGTCATAATGCTGTTAGACTGAGAGCTTCAAGATTTTTACACAGCAATAACGAAAGAATACTGATATGCTTCTCAGTCTTAGAGGCAAACCTGGGAGGTAGCAATGTTCCAATGTGCTTATTATCCTTAGCCTTTAAAGTACTAGAGGGTTTGGGTTTGGGAGAGGCTCACAGAATAAAAGGAATGGGAGCAACATGCATATAAGTGACACAAAGAGACAGTAGCACTGAATGGTTATTCTTCAGATTAGAAAAAAGGTTATCCACTTTGGTAGCAAAAATAGGAAGGCAGATTATTATTTGAATGATGATATATTGGGAAAGAGGGAGGTGCAACAAGACCTAGGTGTTCTTATATACCAGTCTCTGAAAGTAACCATTCAGGTGCAGCAGGCAGCAAAGGAGGCCGATGGTACCTTGACCTTCATAGTTCTAGGATTTGAATACAGAAGTAGGGATACTTTCTTGCAATTATTCAGAGCCTTGGTAAGACCATGCCTGGAGTATTTTGTGCAGTTTTGGTATTACATTCAGTGCTGTGCACCACTACAGGAAGGATATGAAGCTAATTGAAAGAGTGCAGAAGAGACTTATGACAATGGTTCCAGGAATGAGGGACTGTATTGAAGTAGATACAATGGAGATCTGGGGCTGTTCTCCTGGGAGCAGGTAAACAGGAGATTTGATACAGCAATTCAAAATAAATAAGAGTCCGGACAGAAATAAACTTTCCTTCACCTTTAACTATTTTATGATGTTATATAGAAGACTGGTGTCTTGTATTTGATGTGCACTACAGCCATGGTGTGGAGGCAGGTGAGAGTGTCAATACTCGAAAGGGATGTAAGCAATGCCTATGAAGTAGACTGTCCAGGATAGGGCCAATGTCAAATACTATTACAGCTGCACTCATTCCAGCAAGTGAAGGACATTGCATCCCACATTTCATATGTGTATTATATTAATATACCTGATACAAGTTAAATTTTATTTTCCCTAATTCAGATTTGATACTCATCACAATCCAGTCGATATGACAACGATATATTTTTTAAAAATCATAACTATGCAGGTTTCATATTATCACGAGAAGGTGCCAAGAATAAATACTTAAAACTTCTTGTCACAAGTGTAAATCCACCTTTACCAAACAGAAATAGGAATTTTGTTTTATAAACTCCAGTCACCTGGAGTTCAGAACAGCTTCCTCCCAGCTATTATAAGACTTATGAATGGACCTCTTATATGTTAGTGTTGATCTTTCTCTGCAACTCTATCACCACCCACACCCTCCACCTCCTCCAGGATTTTCGCTTCCCCGGTCCCCAACGCCTTATTTTCACTATGGACATCCAGTCCCTGTACACCTCCATCCGCCATCACGAAGGACTCAAAGCCCTCCGCTTCTTCCTTTCCCGCCGCACCGACCAGTACCCTTCCACTGACACCCTCCTTCGACTGACTGAACTGGTCCTCACCCTGAATAACTTCTCTTTTCAATCCTCCCACTTCCTCCAAGCTAAAGGAGTTGCCATGGGCACCCGCATGGGCCCCAGCTATGCCTGCCTCTTCGTAGGATATGTGGAACAGTCCATCTTCCGCAACTACACTGGCACCACCCCCCACCATTTCCTCCGCTACATCGATGACTGTATCGGCGCTGCCTCGTGCTCCCACGAGGAGGTTGAACAGTTCATCAACTTTACTAACACCTTCCATCCCGACCTGAAATTCACCTGGACTGTCTCAGACTCCTCCCTCCCCTTCCTAGACCTTTCCATTTCTATCTCGGGCGACCGACTCAACACAGACATCTATTATAAACCGACTGACTCCCACAGCTACCTGGACTACACCTCCTCCCACCCTGCCCCCTGTAAAAACGCCATCCCATATTCCCAATTCCTTCGTCTCCGCCGCATCTGCTCCCAGGAGGACCAATTCCAACACCGCACAGCCCAGATGGCCTCCTTCTTCAAGGACCGCAGATTCCCCCCAGACGTGATCGACGATGCCCTCCACCGCATCTCCTCCACTTCCCACTCCTCCGCCCTTGAGCCCCGCTCCTCCAACCGCCACCAAGACAGAACCCCACTGGTTCTCACCTACCACCCCACCAACCTCCGCATACAACGTATCATCCGCCGCCATTTCCGCACCTCCAAACGGACCCCACCACCAAGGATATATTTCCCTCCCCTCGCCTATCAGCGTTCCGCAAGGACCACTCCCTTTGTGACTCCCTCGTCAGATCCACACCCCCCACCAACCCAACCTCCACCCCCGGCACCTTCCCCTGCAACCGCAGGAAATGTAAAACTTGCGTCCACACCTCCACACTCACTTCCCTCCAAGGCCCCAAGGGATCCTTCCATATCCGCCACAAGTTCACCTGTACCTCCACACACATCTATTGCATCCGCTGCACCCGATGTGGCCTCCTCTATATTGGTGAGACAGGCCGCTTACTTGTGGAACGCTTCAGAGAACACCTCTGGGCCGCCCGGACCAACCAACCCAATCACCCCGTGGCTCAACACTTTAACTCTCCCTCCCACTCCACCGAGGACATGCAGGTCCTTGGACTCCTTCACCGGCAGAACACAACAACACGACGGCTGGAGGAGGAGCGCCTCATCTTCCGCCTGGGAACCCTCCAACCACAAGGTATGAATTCAGATTTCTCCAGTTTCCTCATTTCCCCATCCCACACCTTGTCTCAGTCGGTTCCCTCAACTCAGCACCGCCCTCCTAACCTGCAATCCTCTTCCTGACCTCTCCGCCCCCACCCCACTCCGGCCTATCACCCTCACCTTGACCTCCTTCCACCTATCCCACCTCCATCGCCCCTCCCCCTAGTCCCTCCTCCCTACCTTTTATCTTAGCCTGCTTGGCTCTCTCTCTTATTCCTGATGAAGGGCTTATGCTCGAAACGTCGAATTCTCTATTCCTGAGATGCTGCCTGGCCTGCTGTGCTTTGACCAGCAACACATTTGCAGCAGTTGCAACTCTATCACTATATTCTCCACTCTGTTCTATTACCTTGGTATACTTGTGTAAGGTAGGATTTGTCCAGTTTGTATGCAAAACAATACCTTTCACTGTATCTCAGTACATGTGACAATAATAAATCAAATCAAATCTTCAGTTGTAAACAGGATAAAGAAGCGCTGGATTACGCATAAGCAATACCTTGGATTTATTCTTTCAATTCAACTACCAACACTCACACCAAAATAATTATGATATCCAACCTGAATAAATTTGGAGGTAAAGTTTCCTACCGTCATGATGTCCTGGTTTTCCAGAGAGCTCATCAGTGGTAGCAAAACCATTCATTAGTTTCTGGCGAGCCACAGGTGGTGGGGTAGGAGGCAAGGAAGCCGGTGGGGTGGGAGGATTGCTCAAGTTGCTCTGCTGTGCCAAACAGAAAAATGAATTGCTGCAGGTTTATTTGTACAAAGGGGCTGCTTTATGCAATCCTCCATTTGTGCATTTACAAACACACAGATCTCTTCTAAATGTTCAAAGCATGCAAGTGCTTGCAAACAAGCTCATCAGAGACAATATTTGTTTTTCATATGAACACAAACTAGTAAACACTGCAGATCAGGTTACCTGCAGCTTTTTCATTTTGGCTTCAGGCACCACAGCTAAAGCCATGAGACTCCTGTTACTTTTACTCCCTGTCACTTTGTGTCAATATCAGCACTGTGATGATTACTGAAATGTTCACATTACATAGACGAGTGAAAACGCATCTCACACCAATTTTCCACACTCATGGAAAACATAAAAGCACCAACTACTTTTGATTTGGCCAAAGCTGGCCTCAGCTCAGTGAATTGCTGCTCTGATACTGCCACTGTCTAATACAGTGTAATTTGTAACTTTGCTCTCAGAATCAAGATCGAGAAGCAAAACCACTTTTCACAAGCAGAACATCGGCTGTTAAAAATTTTTGAATCTTGGAAGCAAATGATATTGCGTCGGAAATGATCTCATTGGAAAGGGGAATGTAAATTTGAAACAATGTGTTAACAAATATTAAGTAACAGGTTTATATGTTAGAAGTTATTTCCAAACAGAATGAGAGTTATATTTTATGGATGCATGCAACTTTGATATCTTGTGGTTACATAGAAGATTTTTTAAAAAGTGAGGGATATGTAAACAAACAACAGAAATCAGAATAATCAAAACATTAAAACATGGAAAAAGATTATTAATGAATGACAGCTGGAATATTTATTGATATACATATCACAAAAGCAGAGTTATTATCTTGCAATGTCTTCAGTAGTTGACAATCTGGATTTTGTCCTCTCAGTTTCTCTGCTTAACTTTAAAAAGGCATTTTTAAATGCATTTCCTCAATTCAAATATTCAGTCAGTTCTCTGAAATTGCTGAGAAAGCTCATGATTTGGAGATGCCGGTGTTGGACTGGTACACAGTTAAAAATCACAACACTCCAACAGCTTTAACTGGAAACACACTAGCTTTCGGAGCGCCGCTCCTTCATCAGGTGGTTGTACCTGATCAAGCTCGGTACGTTCCTTTCTTCCACAGTGAAACAACGTCTGACATTTTTTCTGCATTGAAGAGACTACACAAATGCTACAGTTACAGTTTAGGAACAATGCCTTCAGTTTTAAAAGCCTGTTTGGTCATTAAGCTACATCAACCACAGCTCCTTTCCATTACCTGTCAAGTTCTCAAAGAAACAATTAAGTTCACTTCCTTGCATCTACTTTTAAAAAAACAAGTACATGATACTTTCTAATCCTTTATTTTCTTTCCAAGTGAAATGGCTTACTTACTTTAATTGTCCCTGTTCCTTCAATTATTTGAAAGATGATTTCCTCCCTAAATAAATGTAGCTACTTTGCTCTATTCTTTGACAATACCTAAGTCTTCGACAATTTAGAGTCAGGCTGTTTACTCTTTTCTCAATCCCAACACTGCTCAGTTACCTGCAGAACTGACCCTACCAATCATAAGATTTGAAGTGCAGATCTTTGTGCAATGCCATAGATGACTTATTCTGCAAAGTATCTCAGTGACTAATGTTCATTGACGCTCAGCCAATTTGTCATCGAGAATATGTTAATAATTGGCAAAATTTTGAACTGACCTAATGTCAGGAAAGTAGAAATTCAAGTAAACAGTGTGCACTGGATTGCAGTCATACATCAGTGTAATATGTCAAAATTTGTAGATGACACAAAGCTGGGTGGAAGCTGTGAGGCAGACATAGAAATGTTGCAATATGATTTGACAGGCGAAAGAGTGGGCAAATCCATGTCAGATGCAGTATAAATATGGATAAATGTGAGGTTATTCACATTTAGTGCAAAAATAGGAAGGCAGATTATTATTTAAATGGCCGAACATTGAGTGGGAAAATGTTCAATGAGATCGGAGTGTCCTTGTGCAACAGTCATTGAAAGTAAGTGTACAGCAAACAACAAAGGCAGCAAACTGTATGTTAGTCTTCACAGCAAGAGGTTTTGACTATGGGAACAGGGATGTCTTGTTGCAATTATACAGGACATTAGTGAGGCTTTACCTGGAATGCGTGCAGTTTCATCCCCTTACCTGAGGAAGGATGTTGTTGCTATTGAGGGAATGCAGCGAATTGACAGTAGGACTGATATACAAGGAGAGATCGAGTCTGTTAGCATTGTATTCGCTGGAGTTTAGAACAATGAGGGGAGACCTCATAGAAAATCGTAAAGTTCATATAGGACAGACAGATGAGATGCGGAAAAGATGTTCCCAATGGTACACAAGTCCAGAACCAGGAATAATAGTTGAAGGATAAAGTTGAAGGCAAACCTTTTAGGACTGAGGTGAGGAAAAATTTCTTCACTTAGAGGATGGAATTCACTACCACAGAAAGTGGCTAAGGCTAAAACATTATTAGTTTTCAAGGAGGAGATAGACATAGCTCTTGTGGCTATAAGGATCAAGGGGTACGGGATATTGAGCTCGATGATCAGCCACAATCATATTTAATAGTGGACCTGCTCCTATCTATCTTTTTAAGTTATTCCAGTAAATTCCTGATCAGTGAATCTAAGCTGAATGTTTTCTATGGTACTGTCACTCTCTTAACTTTAAGTGACAGGTTTCCACAGATTACCACTAGCTAGACCGGCTGGTTTCTGAAGATTAAGCACATGTCTTAGTGCTTTTGTGAATACTGACCCTTACAAATTAACAGTAATAACATGAATATATTAACTAAGCAGGAATATTTTTAATATCAGGGCTGTAAAAGTGTAAACAGATTACTACACAGGTGGTGAAACAAGAAACCTGAATGGATTTGCGAAAAGATGCCTGTTAGGTACTTGTTAACTAACGGGATTCTGGCTTATTCAAGAAATGCAAAAATATGGGCTACCGGAACTAATGGGAGTTCCAGAAACTCTCATCTTCTCTACACGATCACCCTGATTGTCAAAATGGTGACACTTGTGTTTAAGATTACTTTCAGCCCTTGATGATACTACTGACAGAACATAACACACAGTTTCATTTGTTTTTAACTAATACATAACATACCTTGTAAATCAACTGAGAGTAGTAATCTGGAACACTGTCAAGAACAGCACTGCCAAACGATCCCGTGAGTAAATTATCACCATTCAACTGTCCACTACCGTAGGGAGGGAAGTATGCAAAATTCACACCGATAGTTGGTTCCAATAGGGGGAGAAGAGTCAATTGCTAGTGATAAAAGAAATTGAACTGTAAGCCAAACATTACTACGCTCCAGTCATTCCTTCACAAAAATATTTGTACCAATATAACGTTACTTTTATTATACTCGTCTTGAAGATCAGTGTTTCTCCTTGTTGGTTTTTCTTTCTTGAATAACCCAAATTATTTATCAGCTTGACTCAATGCAAACACTGCCTCATTTTTAAAATAGCTTTTTCTGTTGATATGGATAAATTGAAACATTACAAAACAACTTAAAATTTGATTGGTCTTTCAAAGTAGAGTCGCAAGCCGATAGGATAGCAAAAAACGGCGTTTGGAATGCTTTCCTTTATTGGATAGAGCATTGAGCATAGGAGTTGGGAGGTCATGTTGTGGCTGCTCAGACATTGGCTAGGCCACTTTTGGATTATTGTGTACAATTCAGGTCTCTATCCTATTGGAAGAATGTTGTGAAACTTGAAAGCATGTTGCCAGGGTTGGAGGATTTGAGCTACAGGGAGTGGCCGAATAGGCTGGGGCTGTTTTCCCTGGAACGTCAGAGGATGAGGGGTCATAGAGGTTGATAAAAATCGAGGGGCATGGATAGGGCAGATAGACAAGGTCTTTTCTCTGGGGTGGGGGGAGTCCAGAACTAGAGAGCATAGGCTTAGGGCGGGAGGGGAAAATTTAAAAGGGACTTGAGGGGCAACTTTTTCACAGAGATGGTGGTGCATGTATGGAATGAACTGCCAGAAGAAGTGGTGGAGTCTGGTACAATTACAACATTTAAAAGGTATCTGGATGGATAGGAGTAGGAACGGTTTAGAGGGATATGGGCCAAGATTAGGTTAGGATATCTGGTCAACATGGATGAAGGGTCTGTTTCTGTGCTCAATGATTCCATGACCATAAATTATTAATAAAGATTCGATTAGAAGATTAGAATCCCTACAGTATGGAAACAGGCCCTTCACTCCAACAAGTCCACACTGACTTTCCGAAGAGTAACCCAACCAGACCCATCCCCCTACTCAATATTTACCCCTGACTACTGCACCTGAATTGTCTTTTGATCATGCACATCAATTTTTTTTTTGCGGGTTGTATTAACCTTTGCAGTGATTCACTTCAATTTTTCCACTAGATAGCAAAAATGATGCCAAATAACAGCAAATACAGAACCACAGCAAATCAAGTGATATTAGAAAATTTGGAGATAGTAAGGACTGCAGATGCTGGAAAGTCAAACTCGATAAAATGTAAAGCTGGAGAAAGCACAGCAGGTCAAGTAACATCAGAGGAGCAGTAGAGTTGATGTTTTGAGCAGAATCCCTCATCAGCAATTAGAAAATTTGCGAATGACTTTGTCCACAAAACCATGACTTTGGGAGAAGAAAAAAATCAGAAACTTGTTCTATTGCACAAACTAAAAGGCCAGAGATTCCAAATACCTTGTCATAGGGAACATACCAATTTGCTATTTGAAACGTTCCCAAGAAAAGTTTCAATGTTGAAAAGTACTGCAAGATGGGATAGGTGGGAATGTGAATGTGAAGCTACAATCAGATCAGCCATGATTTTGTTAAATGGCCCAATCCTGTTCCTTGTACGTATACTCGTTGGATAGATGATGTAGTGGTGCTGGTGTTGAACTGGGTGGACAAAGTTAGAAGTCACATGTTACCAGCTTTTGGAGCGCTGCTCCTTTTGGAACACAGGCTCATTCTCCTGATGATTTCAAATAACCCTGTTGGACTATAACCTGATGCCATGTTACTTCTAATGGTGTTGGATATAGTTTGAGTACCTTGAAAACCAAACATGGAAAATAAAGAATAACTGAAAGAGGTTCAAATAATCCCCAAATATTTGTTGACACAGAACCAAGACCAAAATTAATTGACAACAAAGATTTCAGGCTGATTAGCCATTCTGCTCTACATGCACAGTTTTTTAATGACAGAGGGCTAAAAGGGCTGGAGATAATTGGGCTAGTGCGCATGGACAATTACAAAAGAAAACGATTGTATCTCGTTACATGTGACAACAGTAAATCAATGAAAAGTGTTGTTCTGGGTGGTATACAGCAGAACGTACCATACAAAGTGCATCAGGGTAGCAGAACAGAGTGCAGAATACAATGTTACAGCTGCAGAGAAGGTGCAGACAGAGAAATCAGTATTGACACGAGACGTCTGATCAATAGAAGTCTGATAACAGCAAGGAAGATGCTGTTCTTGAATCTATTCAACACACTTCTAGTCTTAAGTCTCTGCAGTACTTGATATCATTTACATTAATTATATGGATGTCATCATGCTAGTTCTTATCAACTTTCTTCAATATGAATTTTTCAACCCATATTTATGATGGAATTGCTTACCTGTTTTAACTGGTTCATTAGCACATCTGTATTGGGGTAGATTGCTGGTCTGTCCTCCTCATCTTTTTTACGTTTCTTATAGCGTGACACAGCCTTCTCAGCTGTTTTCTGTGATCTCTTGTTTTTTGATCGTTTCTTTTCTTCCTCTGAATCCTTCCTCAGCAACTGATTCACCTTTCCATCAAAGTTAAAACCACTTGGTGGACTCTGTATTCCAACACATAACAGATATTTCAAGTGTGAAGCAATTTATCATGTCAAAAACACTGAAGTTCTGTGACAAAAGTTTACCACTGACCCTCACCAAACCTCTGTACTTCAATAAATCTTATTTTGACTTTACTTTGAATAACAGAGACTTGCACAGAATGACATTTAATGGCTCAATGCAGCTGAGCCCATTGTTTGTTAAAACTGGACTCATACTATCAGTTTCATTTTCTTTGGTGTAAAAATACCCAGTAAGCCAAAGAACAATAAAGTCAGTCAGTTCTAACACTAACTTAGCTCTCTCAAAGTCAAATAGAAACAGACCATCTTCTAATGCTTTTCACTCCTGTTTCTTTTCCTTACAAATGCACTTCAACTAAAAGTAAAAATTCATTAGCAGCTTGAATATTTGGAGACACCTGCATTGACATGAACGTGATGCATAAGATTTGTGTCTCTATTCAAATTGTTCAGTTTCAAACTTTAATTTTGCAAGAATTCTCAAATAAATCAATTCACTTAAGAACCCTCCAATGATGCTTGAAGCTAAACAAAGTAATCAGACTGGAACTTAGCTGGTGTGAAGTTTAAACTCTGGCTTGGACCTGTTGTGTGATCTCAGTGATGTAAGTTCTGGCAGCACAAGTAATATTCTATATCATTCTGACATAATATGAATCCGGTTTTATTAACTAATTCATTAGACTTCCAACTAAATTTTACAAAATAACTGTTGAGGGGAGTTTTTGACATTAAAATCAATTTTTCCCTGCATTTAACATTCATCACAATTTTATGTTTAAGAACTTGCTTTAGATTCCCTTTCATCAGATCTTCAATTTTGCAGATGACACAGAGCTAAGTGGGAGGGTGAACTGTGAGGAGGATAGAGAGATGTTTCAGTGTGGTTTAGAAGAGTTGATTAAGTGGGAAAATGCCTGGCAGGTGAAGTATAATGTGGATTAATGTGAAGTTATTCACTTTGCTAGCAAAATCAGAAAGGCAGATTATCTGAATTGAAAAAGGGGGAGGTGGATTGAGACCTGGACGCCCTTGAACACCAGTTGTCAAAATAATACAACAACCAAAAAAAACAGTGGATGCTGTAAATCAGAAACAAAAACAGAAATTGCTGGAGAAGCTTAGCAAATCTGGCAGCATCTGTGGACAGAAATCAAGAGTTAACATTTCAGGTCCACATGGCCTTTGTAGCAAGAGGATTCCTGTACAGGAGCAGATGCAATTGTACAGGGCCTCAGTGAGACCACATCTGGGGTACTATGTACAGATTTAGTCTCCGTATCTGAGGAAGGATCATGTTCTGGCTAAGGAGGGAGTACACCGAAAGTTTACCAGACTGATTCCTGGAATGGCAGGACAGGTGTAGGAAGAAAGCCCTTCCTGATGAAGGACTTATGGCCGAAATGTCGATTCTCCTGCCCCTCGAATGCTGCATGACCTGCTGTGCTTTTCCAGCACCACACTTTCGACTCTGATCTCCAGCATCTGCAGTCCTCACTTTCCCCTTGCCCTAATTGGTGCCTTGAGCATTGTTGGAGCTGCATTCTTCCAGCTCAGTTGGGAGTATTCCATCATGCTTCTGGCTGTGCCATGCAGATGATGGACTGGCTTTAATAAATCAGGAGGTGAGTTACTCACTGCAGGATTCCTAGTCTCTGACCATGCTCTTGTAGCTACTGTATTTATTATGGTGAGACCAGTTGAGTTTCTGGACAATGGTAATCCCTGTGATGTTGATAGTCAGGATTTCAGTAATGGTAACACCATTTAATTTTAAGGGGTGGTGATTAGATTGTCTCTTATTGGAGATGGTCACTGCTGGCCTTTGTGTGGGGAAAATATCACTTGCCACTTTTCTGCCCAAGCCTGGATATTGTCCAGGTCTTATTGCATTTGAACATGGACTGTTTCAGATTGATTTAGTTCTTAGGGCTAAAGAGATCAGAGGGTAGAGAGAGCAAGCAGGAACAGTGTATTCACAGAAAGCCTGGGTCTAGTGGCATTCCACAGGGTTTAGTGCTGAGGCACTTGCTGTTTGCGGTATATATAAACAATTTAGATGTGAATGCAGGAGAACTAATCAGTAAAATTTCGGATGATACAAAATTGATGAGGTGGTAAATAGTGAGGAGGATAACCCTCAATTAAAGGAGGACATAGATGAGCTGGTCAGTAAGGCTGATAAGTGGCAAATGGAGTTCAATGCAGACAAGCATGAGGTGAGGATAGAACAAACAAGGCAAAGGAACAATGAAGCACTGAGGACCAGAGAGGCTTTGACGTGCACACACACCGGTTCCTTAAGATAACAAGGCTGTAGATGAAGGCAGTATGGCAGATGTCATCAGGAAAGGGCGGCACGGTGGTTAGCACTGCTGCCTCACAGCGCCAGGGACCTGGGTTCAATTCCCGCCTCAGGTGACTGACTGTGTGGAGTTTGCACGTTCTCCCCGTGTCTGTGTGGGTTTCCTCCGGGTGCTCCGGTTTCCTCGCACAGTCACAAAGATGTGCGGGTCAGGTGAATTGGCCATGCTAAATTGCCCATAGTGTTAAGTAAGGGGTAAATGTAGGGGTATGGGTGGGTGGCGCTTCGGCGGGTCAGTGTGGACTTGTTGGGCCGAAGGGCCTGTTTCCACACTGTAAGTAATCTAATCTAAAAATACTCAAAGTGAATCCATTTCCTATTGCTGAAGTCACTGCAAAAGGACATTCTCCAAATTAACCTATATTCGTTTTTGTCTAAAAGGTACTGGCCGACACAAACCAACACAAGATCAGGAAAGACTACACAGTCAGTCTGGCAGTTCTGAAAAGGATCACATTCAATCTCCTCTGTATTAAAATAGCTAAACCTAAACTGTCATTCTCTGCCTTAAATTCGAACTTAACCAGCATCATAGGAAGATGGTAGCACTGTGGTACTGCAGCTGGACTAATTATCGGAGACGTGGGTTTAAATCAGTAGCAACTCTTTGAAATAGTGTCCACGAGAACTATCAATTCACGTGAAAATCCACTGGATTCAACTAAATGCTTTCATCCTTATCGGAAAAGGCCTTCATGAGATTCCAGACCCACAGCAATATGGTTGACTGTTAAAGCTATGCATTGAAATGGCCTAAGCAAGCCATGCATTTCAAGGGCATTTATAGACAAGAGCAAATACTGAGCTTGCCAGCAATGACCCCATCCCAACAGAGGAAAAAATGTCTTTGGTTGCTGCATGCTTTTGTACTATTCAAAGTTTAGGACCAGATGTTAATTTTGCCACAACAAATCATCTTATTTATTTCTGCCTGTGAAAGAAAAAAAAATGTATGACTTAAGGAGCCGTTTGGATAATTTTCAAATCTCTAGCCTAAGGCTAGCTGGTAAGTACAAATAACATTTTTTTAAAAATGAATTGCAGCAGATGGGAGTTAAATACCAGCCGTGATAAAACCGAACAGCAGAACAGATTTCAGAGGCTGAATGGCCTATTCCTGCTACAATCCCATTCATAGTTTATTTCAAAACTTAAACTTCTAATCGTAATACATCACTATCAGCAGTGATTTGCAATGATGTTTCTTGTGAGCTTGAGGATCTTTTCAGTGCAAGATACATTTTCATAATGGTACCCAATGGATATCATATGTTATACCAAAGCAAATATTTGATTTACCTACAAATTTAGGTTTTTGAAGGAAGTGACTGAAATCTTCAAATGAAAAACACATTTTTAGTGGTAGCTCGAAAAAGCTACCTCTCATTATGTGTTGCTTTACAGAATACCTTATAATAATAAAAAAAATGAACTAAATTTCAGAAATATACATTTCTCAATGTTCTGTGAAGGCAATGGCCCTGTGGCATTCTTGCTAGATTATTGATTCAGAGATACTAAAAGTGCTCTGACAACCTGGCTTTGAAACCTGGCACAACAGATACTGGAATTTGAATTCAATAGAAGCTGGAATTAAGAGTCTAACAATGACAATGAATCCATTGTTTAAAGTCAGAAAAACCCATCTAGTTCCCTAATGTCATTTAGGGAAGGAATTGTCAACCCTAACATTTTGATTCTAGATGACTCCATCTTTACCTGCTCTGGCCTATGCTGTGGATCAAGAGTCACACGATGTGGCTGACTCTTAACTACCCTCCAGACATTTAGGGATGCACAATAAATGTTGGCCTAGCCAGTGGTCCCCTTATTCCATGAATGATTAAAAAAAACCCGCAACTCTCCACACTATCCCAAAAACCAAGGTCACGTAATCAATTAGTGTATAAAAAGCATAACACAATCAGCTGTACCTGCCCCTCAAATGGACTTTGTTTCTTTAATTTGTTTTCCATACACGATTCACCTTCGGATTTTTCTTCTGCTATTTGGTGGGGAGGCAATGGAGCATTCTTATTCTTCAGTAGATGTTTCAAAAGTTCATTTCCTGATTCTGGTTTTGATCCTGATACATTTGTTCCTGCAGCTGGACTCTGTGTTGAAACAGCAGGCTGTTGCAAACTGACCTTTCCTTCTACCTTTACTGAATTCTGTGTTTCCACCTTGGACTGAGAATTATCATGGCAATGTATGGTTTCTGCCTGTTCCACTTTCACTGTGTTTGTCTGAGCGTCTTCATTTGATGGACTGCGATCTGTTTCAGATGGCAGACCAATCTGTTGCATCATAAGTCTGTGTGGTGCACTAGCACTGGAAGAAAGTTGCCGTTCAAGTTCAGATGGAGGCTGGTGGTCATTTGAATTGTCAACCAATTGGTTTACCTCTTCATTCTCCTGTTCACCCTGATTAAACCCAAACTCCCCAGGCAGATTAACCGATGGGTTAGAAGCAGAGTCAGAAATAGTAGGTGTAGCTGGTGCGGTGATGTCAGAATGAGGAGTAGATGGTGTCTTGACTGAGTCACTGTCATCGTCTTTCTTCTTCTTTCTGCTTCTTCTCTTCTTCCCTTTCTCCTCTGGTATGATATTGGAATAAAGTTGAATGAGAGATTGACCTGGGCCTGGGTAATTGCCTGGCAGTTGCATTCCATTATCTGGGCCAAATGAAGGTCCATCGCTATTTCCTTGAGAGCCTGCAGGGACACATGGCCCAAAGGGAGCTCTTAGCTGGTTTTGTTGAAAGCCAAGTCCAGATGGTACCTGATTCATAGGATGGGTAGGCGGGCATCCACCTGGGAGAGTATGGGCCTCAGGCCCAAATCCCGGTGCCCCCACTGGTCTACGGTCATTGCACTGCATCAAAGGTGTTTGAGGTGGTGAGTTCATGAACTGTGGAAATAGATTCTGTTGCTGGTGAGGAACAAGTCCCATCTGCTGAACTTGCTGCTGTTGAGGCCTTTGAGACTGCATAAAATCACAAAGCAAATCAGAATTAAAATATGGCATTTGAGAGAGAGTGGATGTGTTTAAAGCTGCCATGCCTTGCTGTTGCTCCATTTCCATCCTCTTCTGCATAGCACGATGCCGTTCCACTTCCTTCATGAGCTGGATTCTCTGCCTTTCCTGTTGCTCTCGTAAACGCTCCCTACGTTCCCTCTCCTGAAAAGTTTCACTGAATGGGTTGTTGTCATCAAATTCAACTCGTGGTGGTACATTGGACTGTTGATTTGTTGTGACTGTTGCTGCTTGAGTAGATTGCGTGTTTGTCACTGGCAGCTGAGGTGGTGCAGGGTGTTGCATCCTTGGAGTACTCACGGACATGTGAGGAGGCGCTGTTGCATTAGGATTGCAAGGTTGCCATTGAGGAGCATTAGTCATTCTGGGAGCATTTGGCTGGGTTGGAACAGGTGGCTGAAGTTGTTGCTGGGGTTGTTGCTGTGGCATTACTGAGAAACTCTGTTGATTTACTGAAGATGGCGCTCCACCTTGGACTGAGGGGGGCTGGACTGATCCAGTCGGCATCATGGTAGGTGATGGCATTGCACATTGTTGCTGCTGCTTTAGACGATATTCCTCCATCAGTTCTGAATGTTCCTTTTGTTGTTTTCGAATCTGAAAAGTAAAATTTTATGCAACTGAAATCAAATCAACGTGGTAATTATTCAAACACTAGACTAGTCTGAGCTTCAATGGCTCTTGCTAATTGAAATCGTGAATAGGTGTATCACATAGTCCAGGAAGTCTCAGCTGAGCTTACAACGTAAGGAACTATAAATAATCTCAACATGAGTTGAGTAAGAGAAGTTTGGCCAGTATGCCAACTCCCACCATTGTCTCCATGAGAGGTGGACCTATGTATGAAGCTGAGTACAGGATTAAGCCTGTGTTGGGACAGCTTGCTGACACTTAGCACATCTGATGACTTAAAATATCCCAAGCTGTAATACTGGGCTGAAGAATGGAAGATTACCTGTTCCAACTGCTTCTGCACCATACTCTGCTGCTCAGTTACATGCTTAAGTTGTTCTGCATCTTCTTCTGGAAACTCGCGCCCAGCCTTTTTGGCAGTACGCTGCTTAGCAGAGAGTGCCTTCTTAGATTTTCGGTGTGTCCCAATTTGTTCCTCAAGATATTTCTGCTGTATTTGGAGGAGCTGCTGGGTATCCTGCAGCCATTTCTCATACTGTTTCTTCTGTGCATTGTCTGAAAGACAGTGTTTTTATTTATTTATTTGCTTTACTTTGTCCATTTCTGACACTTTACCAGAAAAGGAAGAAAAATGCTTGCATTTACTACAACGCCTTTCAAACACAGAACATCTCAAAGGGCTTTGTAGTCAATGAAATACTTCTGAACCGTAGTAGTTCTTAGAAGTTATGGGAAATAGCGACTAATTTGGACACAGCAAGCTAGGACAAACATAAATGTGATAACAATCAGACTTTGGTGATGGTCGGGGAATAGGCATCGGCGAAAATAACTTGTGATTTTTTAAAATTAAAAAAGTGCCAAGGGATCTTTTATATTATTTAATTAAGGAAAATACATTAATGCAAATATCTAAAGAGCCAAACAGAAATGTTCAATTAAGTAGATAAGTAAATTTAACAAGCTTAGAAAAGGATGCAGAAAAGATTTACAGGCACTGGAGAGTTTGAGCTAGAAGTTGAGGCTGGATAAACTGGCACTTTCTTACTGGAATGTAGGAGGTTGAGGGGTGACCGTACTCAGGTTTATAAAATTATAAAGGGGCAAAGGTAAGGTGAAATGCAAAAGTCTTTGGGGAGTTGGGTTGGGAGTTCAAAACTGGATAGCATTATTTTAAGGTGAGAGGAGAAAGAATTAAAAGGGACCCGAGGGTCAACTTTTTCACATAAAAGGGTGATTCATATGCAGAATGAACTGCCAGACAAAGTGGTAGATGCAGATACAGTTGCAACATTTAAAAGACATTTGGAGAGGTACATGAATAGGAAAAGTTTAGAAGGATATGGGCTAAACGAAGGCAAATGGGACTAGTCTTGTTTGGAAAACTTGGTTTGCGTGGACAAGTTGTACCGAAGAGTCTATTTCCTTGCTGTATGATTCTGTGACTCTATAGCTGCACTTCTTAAAATTAAAAAAGTTACTTACTCATAAAACCTGGACCAAAAGATGGAGGATTTGGTCGTAACATTTGAGGTGGCAAATTCCCATCCTGAAATTAAATTCAATCAAAGAATATTTCATGATTTTCTAAACCAGAAAAAAAAATTAATTACCACTCAAAGAATTGCTGATCTAAGATAGAATATTAACTTTTGTGTTTGAAGTGATGCTGTCATGGAGAATGGAGCAATTAGATCAAGACTGCTAAGCTTTATTTAAATCTTAAACCAGTCAGGTTGACTTTGATTAGTCAAGGCACTGCCTTGGATGAGTCAGAGAATATTGCCACCGATTTGGTTGGGATGAAACAGGTAGAAAGTGTGTTCCAACACCAAGATGGTAGTAGAGTAGCAGTGCAGTGTGTGGGCTCCTGCTCGGATCTTGTCTGCTTTGATTTTTTTTTCTTCCTTCACAGCCTTTTCTTACTTTAATCTACATACCTTCTGTGAGGGATCGAGTCAGCACAGGGGACAACAAGAGAGCGAGCCAGTGTGGGGGGACACTGTGTGCGCGCGCAGAGGACAGTGAGAAAGGTAGAGTCACAGCAACAGAGTGAGATGCTCTTAAGAAGGGCAGGGTGGGTCAAATGGCCTGCTTCTACACTGTAGGAATTCTACAATTCTACCTTTGTAGTTAAGATGGTGCTGGAAGCATTGCACACTTCTTAATGTACTCCTGTATCCCTGTGCTAGAGTACACATGAAAATAAAATCAAGTTCTAAATTCTGTCTTCAAAGAATAGGGCCATGTGTATAAATGTAGAGTAGCTTTCACACGAACAAGTGAGTCACAGAGTCCAGTTAACGATGCTCCGTTAGCTGTAAGCATAATTCTTCAAGAAGAATAACACAAAGAAATAACATTATTCCAAGAACCCATAAGTTCTTTTCAAGTATACTTACTCAAGAGGGGAAAATGAAAAAATACTAGGTTACATTAAATGGGATGAAACAAATAGAATACACAGAAAAAATATAAGCACACATTTAATGGCCTGAATGTATGATTTCTGTATTGTTAAGACTGTGATTCTTTGGAGTGGATAGAAGGCAAATTACAGATAAAATCTAGCAGGTTATTTCAGTTTGTCAAATGAAATAATTACCTGGCCAACTCCTTGAAGAATAGGATTCTGTCCACTGTCAACACTCTGTGTACTAGACATTTGCTGACTCACAAATGGAAACCTTTAAAACAAAGAATAAATGCAGTTAGAAATACTGATTGGTTTCTTAAAGCAAGCTTTAACTTTAAAGTAAAAGGTAACTATAATCATTCCCCATACTCTTCAGACAAAGTATTTTCCTGGTTTCAATATCTATAAAATAAAATATCTGTAAAGAACGTGCTAAATATGATTTGGCACCATGTGCCGCAAACATGGACTTTTGACAGTCCAGAAACTCCCAATGTGCATTGTGACACTGGAGCAAATTTTCTATCTATAAAAAATTAGTCATGCCCAAATTTTGTTTATTTGCTGCACACACCTCAAACTACATCAAGTGTTGAAGAACTAGTGAATCCTTCAAATAACCACAGATGAACCGGTTTGGGTTTCAATCAGTAATTCACTTCCCACTTTGCAAACTAACACCATATCCATACAATCCTTTAAATTAGGAGCAAGAAGAGGCCATATGGCTGAGGATCCTGGAATTGTATTCATTAGAATTTAGAAGGTTAGTGGGGAGATCTATTAGAAACTTACAAGATAATGCATGGCTTAGAAAGAATGGACGCTGGGGATTTGTTTCCGTTAGGTGGGGAGACGAGGACCTGTGGGATCAGTCTTAGAATTAGAAGTGGTCAATTTAGAGTGGAAATGAGGAGACATTTCTTCACCTAGAGTGTGGTGGGCCTGTGGAATTCATTGCCATAGAGTGCATTGGAGGATGTTAAACGTCTTCAAGGCAGTGACTGATAAATTCTTGATATTCCAAGAAATTAAGGGCTACAGGGAGAGTGTGGGTAGGTGGAGTTGAAATGCCCATCAACCATGATTACATGGCGGAATGAACTCAATGGGCCGAATGATTTGACAATCTGACAATTTCAATACCATGAGACAGGAAACATAGAAGTGGAGCAACTACTTGAAGTCTACATTTGGAAAGTGAAAAAAGTTACAACTTTTAAGAAACATCTGGATGAGTACATTAAATGCCAGGGCATGGTAGACTTTAGACTAAATGCAGGTAAATGGCATTAGTGCAGTTTGGTGCTTAGCATATACACAGTGGACCAAGCTGCTTATTCCTTAGCTGTAACGACCATAACTCTAGTATAGGGTTAATTCACCATATAATTGTATATCAATGTTAAGAAAACTGATCTTTGCTCAATTATTAATCTCCCAAAGATATGCAATGCAGAGTGAAGATTTGGAAATTGTGGAAACAAAGTTAGTGGACTACCCTTTGAATGCTTCATATTAAGAGGTGGTGCGTAAGACCATAAGACATAGGAATGGAAGTAAGGCCATTTGGCCCATCGAATCCACTCCGCCATTCAATCATGGCTGATGGGCATTTCAATTCCACTTACTCGCATTCTCCCCATAGCCCTTAATTCCTTGTGACATCAAGAATCTATCAATCTCTGCCTTGAAGACATTTAGTGTCCTGGCCTCCACTGCACTCTGCGGCAATGAATTCCACAGGCCCACCACTCTCTGGCTGAAGAAATGTCTCCGCATTTCTGTTCTGAATCGACCCCCTCTAATTCTAAGGCTGTGTCCACGGGTCCTAGTCTCCTCACCTAACGGAAACAATTTCCTAACGTCCACCCTTTCCAAGCCATGCATTATCTTGTATGTTTCTATTAAGTCTCCCCGTAATCTTCTAAACTCCAATGAATACAATCCCAGGATCCTCAGCCATACCTCGTATGTTAGACGTACCATTCCAGGGATCATCCGTGTGAATCTCCGCTGGACACGCTCCAGTGCCAGTATGCCCTTCCTGAGGTGTGGGGACCAAAACTGGACACAGTACTCCAAATGGGGCCTAACCAGAGCTTTATAAAATCTCAGTAGCACAACGGTGCTTTTATATTCCAACCCTCTTGAGGTAAATGACAACATTGCATTCGCTTTCTTAATCACGGACTCAACCTGCATGTTTACCGTTAGAGAATCCTCGACTAGCACTCCCAGATCCCTTTGTACTTTGGCTTTATGAATTTTCTCACTATTTAGAAAGTAGTCCATGCTTGTATTCTTTTTTCCAAAGTGCAAGACCTCGCATTTGCTCACATTGAATTCTATCAGCCATTTCCTGGACCACTCTCTCAAACTGTCTAGATCCTTCTGCAGCCTCCCCACTTCCTCAGTACTACCTGCCTGTCCACCTAACTTCGTATCATCGGCAAACTTTGCTAGAATGTCCCCAGTCCCTTCATCCAGATCATTAATATGTAACGTGAACAGCTGCGGCCCCAACACTGAACCCTGCGGGACACCGCTCGTCACTGGCTGCCATTCCGAAAAAGAACCTTTTATCCCAACTCTGCCTTTTGTCAGACAGCCAATCCTCAATCCATACCAGTAGCTCACCTCGAACACCATGGGACCTCACCTTGCTCAGCAGCCTCCCGTGTGGCACCTTATCAAAGGCCTTTTGGAAGTCTAGATAGACCATATCCACTGGGTTTCCCTGGTCTAACCTACTTGTCACCTCTTCAAAGAATTCCAACAGGTTTGTCAGGCACGACCTCCCCTTACTAAATCCATGTTGACTTGTTCTAATCCAACTCTGCTCTTCCAAGAGTTTAGAAACCTCATCCTTAATGATGGATTCTAGAATTTTACCAACAACCGAGGTTAGGCTAATTGGCCTAATAATTTTCCATCTTTTGTCTAGATCCTTTCTTGAACAAGGGGGTTAACAACAGCAATCTTTCAATTATCCGGGACTTTCCCTGACTCCAGTGACTTTTGAAAGATCTCAACCAACGCCTCCGCTATTTCCTCAGCCACCTCCCTCAGAACTCTAGGATGTAGCCCATGGGGGCCAGGAGATTTATCAATTTTAAGACCTTTTAAATTGTCTAGCACTTTCTCTTTTGTAATGGAATTAGATCACATGCCCAACTTGTGCTCTTCCAGCACAAATATATAGATTTAATGTGCAGACTTTAGGATACAATGTCATTTACTCATTTCTGGATTTCTTTCATTGAATCATTTGTTTTTTTTTCCCCATTGGCATAGTTAAATGACAAATGCAGAAGGAAACAATTTTGAAGTTGGTGGGGAAACAGTAATAGCTAGAGTAAACTTTTATTAAACTTGCACCATGCTACTTTGCAGAAACAGGTAAACCAGACAATTTTACTGGTGGATATCAACTAGGCCATACAGGAAGCATAGCCTGTATGTAATGAAAATGAAGAGCTAGGGTATTGACACTAATCAAGTAAGCACTAACTGTATGATTCCATTTACATTAGTTTTGGGACATAAGGGAATATTTCAGATAATGCATAACTGTGGCCAATCAGAAGATGCTAGAGGAGAAGACTATGTTCAGGGGCATCAAGCTCAAAATGGTCTTATTTTTATACCAAAGTAAAAAAAACAGTAATCTTATGGGCAACTGAAGGAAACAGCAGCCACTGGATCCCACAATCATGTTCACAAGAAGCAATGTGCAGGAAATAGTATAGAACAGTGAAGCCAGGGACCATAATGCTGGGGGGGAAAAGGGAAAGTCTAGCTCACTTTTCCATCACTTTTATTTACAGTCTAATTTCTAACTAATTTCTTTCAATTAATCAGCTTTTCTTCCTGAAAGAAATTGATTGAATCAAGAACTCCTACAAAAGCAAATATTTTACAACACATGCAATCTTTACCTATTCATTACTATTTGTGGCATTCCCAAATTACTTTGGGCCATAACTCTATTGATTCCCTTCAAGGCCACCATTTTTGCTTTCATTATTGGATCAGTGATTGTGTCAAAATCTAAAAACAAAAAGAAAGACAATTCAGTACAATTTAATAAAAATATTTTAACATTTGTAAAGTATACAATGTAACAGATTGTAATTTTATTTTAGAAAGGTTCTGGTTCGCACCAATGTAAATGCCACCCAAATGAGGGACCAGAAGTAGCATCTATCTCAGCTTCACGATTCATTCTACTTCAGAAATGGAATGCACTCTGGCATGGTACACAAAGCAGTAATACACTTCAATACTTCAACCAAATGAATGATTACTAATTACCAAATGGGTAACTGTCTCAGGTAGTCAGCATTTAGTCACACAGATGAGGTTGATTATCCATTCCAATGTGGGTTATATTAAGGCACATTTACCTCACAGTCAAAACGTGTGGTGCTGGAATAACACAGCCAGTCAGGCAGCATCTGAGGAGCAGGAAAGTCGATGACCGAGCATAACCTCTTCATCAGGAATGCAAGGGACTGAGAGATAAATGGGAGGGGAAGGGCTGAAGGGAAGGTAGCTGGGAATGCAATGGTTGATGAAGGTGGGAAATGATGGTGATAGGTCAGAGTGGTGGATGCAACGGATTGGTGGGAAAGAAGTTGGACAGGTAGGACAATTCAAGAGGGTGGCACCGGATTGGTGTCATTGTCAGAGCTTAGCATTGAAGAATTGGTCAGGCATTCAACACTTAACAAAACTCAGCCCACATGGGAATTCAAACCTGTTTAGAGCAGATATCACCTTGGTAATGAGGTGAATGTGAATAACTAGATATACCTGTGCAACTCTAAAAATGTACATAAAACTACAGAAGCTGTGCCTTCTCTGCCACCATGCAATGCATCAGAGAAAGACTGATCCCATCACCTGCAAAGTACAGAACAGCCATCTGCCTCAAGTGTCCACTATTCTCCAGTAATAGTTACCATGGAAACAACATCTCCTGGAGATGGATCATCATACAGGAAAGAGCAGATAGCAAAGGAACAGCCAACATCAACACAAATAGACACCATTAGGAAACATGCATGATTTAAAGACCATGGATGCAATGCATGTGCCAAGATCAAAAGTATAACTGATGGAAGTTAACACTGCTGATAATGAATTATACATTTTCTTTATGGCCATGTATATTGGGAAATTTGTAATTGCAAATCATTGCACATGTTTTTGTTTAAATTAAAGGAGGGATGTTTGAAGAAATGCAATTGGTCACATTATGCACTGGCTTCCTCTGATGTAACTGCAGGTGTGCACAGCCGGTGGCAGCCATTAATTGCACATTACTTGTAATAATCCTAATAACTGTCATTGCTTGTCGTAAAAATCAACCTTTAAGGAAAGAAATCTACAATCCTTATCAAGCCTTGCCTTTCCCCGACTCCAGACCTACAGCAACATTGCTGACTCTGAACTGCCTTTCGCAATGGTGCAGCAAACTATGCAGTTCAAGGGCAATAAGGGGTGGGCAATGAATGCTGGCCTGGTCAGTGACAGACATATTCCATGAAAGAATTAAAAAAAACAACTTGGATTAAAACTTTTTCTGTATTTACAAGTGACAACGGAACAAAAAAAAACATAAAAGTGATTTAATTGCACATGCACAAGAAAACAGGTGTGAATAAAATCTAACATAAAAGTCTGATCGTATGCTGAAGTAACAAATTTTTCTCTCATCAAGACACTTAAACAGGGTAGAGAGGATTATGGACTATGTGTTGGCAGAAGGGATTAGTTTAGAATTGCATTGCAGTCAGCACAGACATGGCAGACCTGTTCCTATGCTGTACTGTTCAATGCTCGAAGACAAAGGAGCAATATGAAAATGATCAGATCCTCATTTGTCCTTCAATATTTCTAGCATTGATACATTAAATCTACTGTTCACATTGATTATTGAAAAAGAATATCAAGGTAAACTCACCAATATTAGGAAAGAAAGAATCAGTGGATCGATGGCGTATCATAGCCTGCATTTGTCGTTGCTGCTGCTGCTCTTGCCTTTCTTGTTCCAAAAGGTCCTGCAGAAGGAGAGGTTGCTCTTCTAAAAGAAGGGGCCGCTCACGCTGACCCTGAGGACCTACTGCCTGAGGAAGTATAATTTGCTGTGTGGTGGGTAGCTTACTGGGACCTGATGGATTTGCAATAACATTTTGACTTGGTTGTTGTCCTGCCGTATAATTCTGGCCAGGTGGCTGCGCTTGGAAAAAGGCCCTATTTCCTGAAGAGCCCTGTGAAAAGTTACAGTTTAACCTATGACCCATCTGCAAATTTTGATGAATTGCATTCTCAGGAATTTGCCCTGGAGAGACTGCCATATTAGGAGATTGTGGGATACCAATATTTGGATGCGGTTGAGGTGATGGCACAACCTGGGTTGGTGAGCCCAATGATGCAAGTCCAGAACTACTTGGCTTCTCAGTTAACAGACTTGAAAGAACTGGAGTAGAATCAGTTAGAGTGCAAGAATTGCTCCCTACAGAATTAGATGTCTGGATAGAAGATTGTGAATCACTGAAATCTGGGCTAGCCTCCTTAGATTCTGTGTTACCGTCAACTCTTTCCTCTCCCTTTGTCATTTCCAGTTCTCCTTCAATGCAAGGGTTAGAAGCAGGTGCATTATCTGTTACTGTATCTTTTATCTCAGTCTCAGGTGTACCTGCACTAAAAGGAACATCGCGATTACCATCATTAACACCATTTTCAGATTTTACGGAATGCTTTGCATCTTTTGGACTATGTTCATCAGATCCTCCACTTGATTTTGCAGTTTCGTCTTTCTCAGGACAACAATCAGATTGTTTTCTTGCTTTGGCTACTTGGTCACATTTTGTTTCTTCTCCAGTCTTGCTCTGTTCGTCTAATTTATCATCTACTGGATCATTCAGCTCCAATTCTTCATTAAACATATCTTTCTTGTCACCTAGATCAAGCTCAGGGTCTGTATAAGCAATAAGATCAAATTCCCCTGATTTTAACAGATCATCCAAATGTGGGTCATTTGTTTCTAGGTTGTCTAAATTATCCAAGTCAGGATCACCTTTCCCATCTACTGGATCCAAATTTAAGTTCTCTAAATCTTCATCATCTAAGTCTTTAACCTCTAGGTCTCTCACTCCATCAAGGTCCTTAACATCAAGATCTTTCACTGAAGGTTCATCTGAATCAAGTTTTTCTACCATATTGTCTCCTTGCACAGACGCACTGGCAGACAATGAGACTGTTGATGTAAAAGCTTCACTGGTAGGTGGATTGCTCAAAGAACGAGAAAGGGGCATGGCTGGATGATTTATATGCATTTGCTGTTGGTGCTGATTAAGTTGATCTAAATCACCACAATTTTCAATTTGGTTATGTATGCCATGCTGTTGATTTGACACTGAATCCACTGACTTTGGTCCTTGACTTGGAGAGAAAGCACCCTGCCCTGGTATAGGAACTACACCAGGCCTTTGTTGTGGACTAGCAGGATCCAAACCACTGGAAGGCACCAATGATGCAAAAGGAAGTCGTGGCCTATTTTCTGGTATTCTGTGCCGCAGTTCTATGAATGGTTGTCCTGAAATATTGTGCTGTTGCATTTGCATACCCCGAGGAGGAAAATGTTGAGGGATAATTACTCCGTTGTTCACCTGTGGATTGTTTAAAGACCTGGTAAAGTCCACAGAAAGTGATCGCCTTAGCTGCTGTGGAAGGCCAGGAACATTTGCCTGCATCTGATGTGGCCCAAGGAAGTGTTCCTGATTTGCAAATGGTCTCTGTCCATTAACTGCAAAAGAGTTCCTAGAAGAAAGAATAACAATTCAATATACTAAGTCAATACTCAAGTAAGCGAATGAACGCGAAAAGATATTGAATAAGCTGTATCTGTCTATAACAGACTGTAACAGGAGCGTCCCTACCATGGTAAAGATAGAGTTGCCATAGTCTCAGAGAACTACGAGAGCGAGAGCGAGAGCGAGAGCGAGCCAGACAGAACGAGAGAGAGCGAGAGCGAGAGCGAGAGCGCGAGCGCCAGACAGAACGAGAGAGAGCGAGAGCGAGAGCGAGAGCGCGAGCGCCAGACAGAGCGAGAGCGCGAGCGCGAGCGCCAGACAGAGCGAGAGCGCGAGCGCGAGCGCCAGACAGAGCGAGAGCGCGAGCGCGAGCGCGAGCGCCAGACAGAGCGAGAGCGCGAGCGCCAGACAGAGCGAGAGCGAGAGCGCGAGCGCCAGACAGAGCGAGAGCGAGAGCGCGAGCGCCAGACAGAGCGAGAGCGAGAGCGCGAGCGCCAGACAGAGCGAGAGCGCGAGCGCGAGCGCCAGACAGAGCGAGAGCGCGAGCGCGAGCGCCAGACAGAGCGAGAGCGCGAGCGCGAGCGCCAGACAGAGCGAGAGCGCGAGCGCGAGCGCCAGACAGAGCGAGAGCGCGAGCGCGAGCGCCAGACAGAGCGAGAGCGCGAGCGCGAGCGCCAGACAGAGCGAGAGCGCGAGCGCGAGCGCCAGACAGAGCGAGAGCGCGAGCGCGAGCGCCAGACAGAGCGAGAGCGAGAGCGCGAGCGCCAGACAGAGCGCGAGCGCCAGACAGAGCGAGAGCGCCAGACAGAGCGAGAGCGAGAGCGCGAGCGCCAGACAGAGCGAGAGCGAGAGCGCGAGCGCCAGACAGAGCGAGAGCGCGAGCGCGAGCGCCAGACAGAGCGAGAGCGCGAGCGCCAGACAGAGCGAGAGCGAGAGCGCGAGCGCCAGACAGAGCGAGAGCGAGAGCGCGAGCGCCAGACAGAGCGAGAGCGCGAGCGCGAGCGCCAGACAGAGCGAGAGCGCGAGCGCGAGCGCCAGACAGAGCGAGAGCGCGAGCGCGAGCGCCAGACAGAGCGAGAGCGCGAGCGCGAGCGCCAGACAGAGCGAGAGCGCGAGCGCGAGCGCCAGACAGAGCGAGAGCGCGAGCGCGAGCGCCAGACAGAGCGAGAGCGCGAGCGCGAGCGCCAGACAGAGCGAGAGCGCGAGCGCGAGGGCCAGACAGAGCGAGAGCGCGAGCGCGAGGGCCAGACAGAGCGAGAGCGCGAGCGCGAGCGCCAGACAGAGCGAGAGCGCGAGCGCGAGCGCCAGACAGAGCGAGAGCGCGAGCGCCAGACAGAGCGAGAGCGCGAGCGCCAGACAGAGCGAGAGCGCGAGCGCCAGACAGAGCGAGAGCGAGAGCGCGAGCGCCAGACAGAGCGAGAGCGAGAGCGCGAGCGCCAGACAGAGCGAGAGCGAGAGCGCGAGCGCCAGACAGAGCGAGAGCGCGAGCGCCAGACAGAGCGAGAGCGAGAGCGCCAGACAGAGCGAGAGCGAGAGCGCCAGACAGAGCGAGAGCGAGAGCGCGAGCGCCAGACAGAGCGAGAGCGAGAGCGCGAGCGCCAGACAGAGCGAGAGCGAGAGCGCGAGCGCCAGACAGAGCGAGAGCGAGAGCGCGAGCGCCAGACAGAGCGAGAGCGAGAGCGCGAGCGCCAGACAGAGCGAGAGCGAGAGCGCGAGCGCCAGACAGAGCGAGAGCGCGAGCGCCAGACAGAGCGAGAGCGCGAGCGCCAGACAGAGCGAGAGCGCGAGCGCCAGACAGAGCGAGAGCGCGAGCGCCAGACAGAGCGAGAGCGCCAGACAGAGCGAGAGCGCGAGCGCCAGACAGAGCGAGAGCGCGAGCGCCAGACAGAGCGAGAGCGCGAGCGCCAGACAGAGCGAGAGCGCGAGCGCCAGACAGAGCGAGAGCGCGAGCGCCAGACAGAGCGAGAGCGAGAGCGCCAGACAGAGCGTGAGCGAGAGCGCCAGACAGAGCGAGAGCGAGAGCGCCAGACAGAGCGAGAGCGCCAGACAGAGCGAGAGCGAGAGCGTGAGCGCCAGACAGAGCGAGAGCGAGAGCGTGAGCGCCAGACAGAGCGAGAGCGAGAGCGCCAGACAGAGCGAGAGCGAGAGCGCCAGACAGAGCGAGAGCGAGAGCGCCAGACAGAGCGAGAGCGAGAGCGTGAGCGCCAGACAGAGCGAGAGCGAGAGCGTGAGCGCCAGACAGAGCGAGAGCGAGAGCGTGAGCGCCAGACAGAGCGAGAGCGAGAGCGCCAGACAGAGCGAGAGCGAGAGCGTGAGCGCCAGACAGAGCGAGAGCGAGAGCGTGAGCGCCAGACAGAGCGAGAGCGCCAGACAGAGCGAGAGCGCCAGACAGAGCGAGAGCGCCAGACAGAGCGAGAGCGCCAGACAGAGCGAGAGAGCGAGCGCCAGACAGAGCGAGAGAGCGAGCGCCAGACAGAGCGAGAGAGCGAGCGCCAGACAGAGCGAGAGAGCAAGCCGAGAGCGCGAGCGCCAGACAGAGCGAGAGCGCGAGCGCCAGACAGAGCGAGAGCGCGAGCGCCAGACAGAGCGAGAGCGCGAGCGCCAGACAGAGCGAGAGCGCGAGCGCCAGACAGAGCGAGAGCGCCAGACAGAGCGAGAGCGCGAGCGCCAGACAGCGAGCGAGAGCGAGAAAGCGAGCGAGCGCCAGACAGCGAGCGAGAGCCAGACAGAGCGAGAGCGAGCGTCAGACGAGCTAGAGCGAGAGCGCCAGACAGAGCGAGAGCGAGAGAGCGAGCGAGCGCCAGACAGAGCGAGAGCGAGAGAGCGCCAGACAGAGCGAGAGCGAGAGAGCGAGAGAGCGCCAGACAGAGCGAGAGCGCGAGAGCGAGCGAGCGCCAGACAGAGCGAGAGCGCGCCAGACAGAGCGAGAGCGAGAGCGCGCCAGACAGAGCGAGAGCGAGAGCGCGAGCGCCAGACAGAGCGAGAGCGAGAGCGCGAGCGCCAGACAGAGCGAGAGCGAGAGCGCGAGCGCCAGACAGAGCGAGAGCGCGAGCGCCAGACAGAGCGAGCGCGCGAGCGCCAGACAGAGCGAGCGCGCGAGCGCCAGACAGAGCGAGAGCGCCAGACAGAGCGAGAGCGCGAGACAGAGCGAGAGCGCGAGACAGAGCGAGAGCGCGAGACAGAGCGAGAGCGCGAGCGCCAGACAGAGCGCGAGCGCGAGCGCCAGACAGAGCGCGAGCGCGAGCGCCAGACAGAGCGCGAGCGCGAGCGCCAGACAGAGCGCGAGCGCGAGCGCCAGACAGAGCGCGAGCGCGAGCGCCAGACAGAGCGCGAGCGCGAGCGCCAGACAGAGCGCGAGCGCGAGCGCCAGACAGAGCGAGAGCGCGAGCGCCAGACAGAGCGAGAGCGCGAGCGCCAGACAGAGCGAGAGCGCGAGCGCCAGACAGAGCGAGAGCGCGAGCGCCAGACAGAGCGAGAGCGAGAGCGCGAGCGCCAGACAGAGCGAGAGCGCGAGCGCCAGACAGAGCGAGAGCGAGAGCGCGAGCGCCAGACAGAGCGCGAGCGCCAGACAGAGCGCGAGCGCCAGACAGAGCGAGAGCGAGAGCGCCAGACAGAGCGAGAGCGAGAGCGCGAGCGCCAGACAGAGCGCGAGCGCCAGACAGAGCGCGAGCGCCAGACAGAGCGAGCGCGCCAGACAAAGCGAGAGAGCGAGCGCCAGACAGAGCGAGAGAGCAAGCCGAGAGCGCGAGCGCCAGACAGAGCGAGAGCGCGAGCGCCAGACAGAGCGAGAGCGCGAGCGCCAGACAGAGCGAGAGCGCGAGCGCCAGACAGCGAGCGAGAGCGAGAAAGCGAGCGAGCGCCAGACAGAGCGCGAGCGCCAGACAGAGCGCGAGCGCCAGACAGAGCGCGAGCGCCAGACAGAGCGAGAGCGCCAGACAGAGCGAGAGCGAGAGCGCCAGACAGAGCGAGAGCGAGAGCGTGAGCGCCAGACAGAGCGAGAGCGCCAGACAGAGCGAGCGCGCCAGACAAAGCGAGAGAGCGAGCGCCAGACAGAGCGAGAGAGCAAGCCGAGAGCGCGAGCGCCAGACAGAGCGAGAGCGCGAGCGCCAGACAGAGCGAGAGCGCGAGCGCCAGACAGCGAGCGAGAGCGAGAAAGCGAGCGAGCGCCAGACAGCGAGCGAGAGCCAGACAGAGCGAGAGCGAGCGTCAGACGAGCGAGAGCGCGAGCGCCAGACAGAGCGAGAGCGAGAGCGCGAGCGCCAGACAGAGCGAGAGCGAGAGCGCGAGCGCCAGACAGAGCGAGAGCGAGAGCGCGAGCGCCAGACAGAGCGAGAGCGAGAGCGCGAGCGCCAGACAGAGCGAGAGCGAGAGCGCGAGCGCCAGACAGAGCGAGAGCGAGAGCGCGAGCGCCAGACAGAGCGAGAGCGAGAGCGCCAGACAGAGCGAGAGCGAGAGCGCGAGCGCCAGACAGAGCGAGAGCGAGAGCGCGAGCGCCAGACAGAGCGAGAGCGCGAGCGCCAGACAGAGCGAGAGCGAGAGCGCGAGCGCCAGACAGAGCGAGAGCGAGAGCGCGAGCGCCAGACAGAGCGAGAGCGAGAGCGCGAGCGCCAGACAGAGCGAGAGCGAGAGCGCGAGCGCCAGACAGAGCGAGAGCGAGAGCGCGAGCGCCAGACAGAGCGAGAGCGAGAGCGCCAGACAGAGCGAGAGCGAGAGCGCGAGCGCCAGACAGAGCGAGAGCGAGAGCGCCAGACAGAGCGAGAGCGCCAGACAGAGCGAGAGCGCCAGACAGAGCGAGAGCGCGAGCGCCAGACAGAGCGAGAGAGCGAGCGCCAGACAGAGCGAGAGAGCAAGCCGAGAGCGCGAGCGCCAGACAGAGCGAGAGCGCGAGCGCCAGACAGAGCGAGAGCGCGAGCGCCAGACAGCGAGCGAGAGCGCGAGCGCCAGACAGCGAGCGAGAGCGAGAAAGCGAGCGAGCGCCAGACAGCGAGCGAGAGCCAGACAGAGCGAGAGCGAGCGTCAGACGAGCTAGAGCGAGAGCGCCAGACAGAGCGAGAGCGAGAGAGCGAGCGAGCGCCAGACAGAGCGAGAGCGAGAGAGCGAGCGAGCGCCAGACAGAGCGAGAGCGAGAGAGCGAGCGAGCGCCAGACAGAGCGAGAGCGAGAGAGCGAGCGAGCGCCAGACAGAGCGAGAGCGAGAGAGCGAGCGAGCGCCAGACAGAGCGAGAGCGCGCCAGACAGAGCGAGAGCGAGAGAGCGCCAGACAGAGCGAGAGCGAGAGAGCGCCAGACAGAGCGAGAGCGAGCGCCAGACAGAGCGAGAGAGCGAGCGCCAGACAGAGCGAGAGAGCGAGCGCCAGACAGAGCGAGAGAGCGAGCGCCAGACAGAGCGAGAGCGCGCCAGACAGAGCGAGAGCGAGAGAGCGAGCGAGAGCGCGAGCGAGCGCCAGACAGAGCGAGAGCGAGAGAGCGCCAGACAAGAGCGAGAGCGAGAGAGCGCCAGACAAGAGCGAGAGCCAGAGAGCGAGCGCCAGACAAGAGCGAGAGCCAGAGAGCGAGCGCCAGACAGAGCGAGAGCCAGAGAGCAAGCGAGCGCCAGACAGAGCGAGAGAGCAAGCGAGCGCCAGACCGAGCGAGAGCGCGAGCGCCAGACCGAGCGAGAGAGCGAGCGCCAGACCGAGCGAGAGAGCGAGCGCCAGACCGAGCGAGAGAGCGAGCGAGCCAGAGCCCGTGACAGACAGAGCCAGAGCCAGCACGCGAGACAGAGAGCGACAGAGAGAGGGAGCCCCAGAGAGCCAGTACGCCAGACAGAGCGAGAGCGAGACAGAACAAGAGCGAGAGTGCGCCAGACAGGGCCAAAGATCCGGAGGGCCAGAGCCAGAGGCCGTGAGCGAGACAGACAACGCAAGCGAGCGCGCGAAAGATAGAGATATAGAGAGGAGAGAGAGAGAGAGATACATATATATATATATACACACACACACACACACACACATATTTTATATACATATAGATACAGAGAGAGATGTATAGAGTGCGCCAGACAGAGCGAGAGCCAAAGAACCAGAGAGCGAGAGAGAGCGAAAGAGCGCGAGCGAGACAGACGGTGCGAGAGACAGACAGAGGGTGCGAGAGACAGACAGACAGCGAGCGAGATCGAGAACTAGAGAGATCGAGAGAGAGAGAGCGCGAGAGCGGAATTGGGATCCAGTGCGAGGGCGAGGGCGTTCGAGGGCACAAAAGACAGCGCGATAGAGAGAGGGATATGTAGAGAGAGGGATATGTAGAGATATAGAGAGAGAGATGTATAGAGAGATAGAGAGGTATAATATAGGGAGAGATGTATAGAGAGACGTAGACAGAGAGAGAGAGACACACGCACACAGACAGAGAGAGAGAAAAAAAAGAGAGATCTTGTGAGTGGTTTAACCACCTCAGGAGAAGTTAGCAAGGTGAGACACCTTCATGGTAACCTCAGCTGATGTGGGAACTGATCCTGCGTTGTTGTCACTCTACACTATGAACCAGCCATCCAGCCAACTAAGCTGACTGACCTCCTATCTAAAGTGTCATAATTGCCCGAAATCAGACAAGTTGCAGGAGGATAAGCACTTAACTAAAAGCATTTGCTCTGTTATGTGACAGCAAGTAAAAGAAAATCAAAATATTTGCAACTACAACTACATTTACGGGCGGCACAGTGGTTAGCACTGCTGTCTCACAGCGCCTGAGACCCAGGTTCAATTCCCGACTCAGGCGACTGACTGTGTGGAGTTTGCACGTTCTCCCTGTGTCTGCGTGGGCTTCCTCCGGGTGCTACGGTTTCCTCCCACAGTCCAAAGATGTGCAGGTCAGGTGAATTGGCCATGCTAAATTGCCCGTAGTGTTAGGTAAGGGGTAAATGTAGGGGATGGGTGGGTTGCGCTTCGGCGGGTCGGTGTGGACTTGTTGGGCCGAAGGGCCTGTTTCCACACTAAGTAATCTAATCTTTAAAAAAAATTGTATTTAAAAACAAAACATTCACGAGAAGTGGTTATCACTGGCTAGGTCAGCATTTATTGTCCATCCCAAAAAAAGCATTTTCAAAGCTCCATATTAGAATACTTTCAGAAACTCATGACTCGCCATCAGGTGCCAGTTTCTTTTTGAATAATGTAACATCTCAAACAAAAATAGAAGTCATTTGATGAAATCCTGTAACACAAAAGGTTTTTGTACTGAGAAAGTATTTACCTTGGACCTTGTGTCCTCATGACCATTCTTGCAACATCTCCAGAAAATTGTGGTCGGTTAAATTGACCATCAGTTATTAAACGACTGCGGGGTTCATTTGCAAAAAGGCCTGGAAATCTTGGTCCACCTTGAGATGCACGAGGGATTCTCACAACACCAGGATAGGGAGGAGGTGGTCTGCCAAATAGTTCACTTTGACGTTTTAAATCCTCCTGTGGCCAGTGCCTGAGTGGCGATGCTGCAGATGTCATTGCTTGCTCTTGCAGGCCTTTTTCTTGACGGACTGCATTCTTCTGCTGCTGTTGTCGAAGGATGAGTTCCCGTAACCTCAGCCTCTATCAAATGAAAAAAATTTACAGTTACAAGCAATTAATTTATCATCTTCCTTTAGCCATTACGATAATGATATTTTGCTCAACATTGCACTTTTCTGTTGTG
The DNA here is from genome assembly GCF_020745735.1 of Hemiscyllium ocellatum. Taxonomy (NCBI): domain Eukaryota; kingdom Metazoa; phylum Chordata; class Chondrichthyes; order Orectolobiformes; family Hemiscylliidae; genus Hemiscyllium; species Hemiscyllium ocellatum. The sequence continues at coordinate 123,232,836 of NC_083405.1, read as the reverse complement.
ATGGTCTATTAATTTTATACAGAATGCTTAAAGATGTAACGGCTGTTCCGTCATTAACCAATGGATAAGCAATCAAGTTCGGCTATGTGATCAACAGCTAAGTTACACTGTTCTAACTCAATACTACAGAGCTGTTGGAAATCCAAAATAGAAAACAGAAGATGCGAGAATAAATCAGGAGGTCTGGGTGCAACTGGGTAATGTTTCAGATTGATAATCTTTTGTTGAGAAATGGTCATCAACCTAAAGCATCATATCAACCTGATCAACAGCACTGATTTAAATACTTGATACAATACTGATTCAAGTAACAATGATGACCAAACTGCAGGAATTCTCCACCATTTGTTCTGGTTAAAGTTCAACCAATCGCACTCTCTCTGCCTAATTCTTAATTTCAGCGTTTAACAGTAGTTTCCTCAGTTGGTCTAGCATAAGGTACTAATGTGAATTGTTTTGGCAACAACAAATTAAACAAACTTGCATAATCAAGAACTCTCATAGTTCTGGTAAATTATTTTTGCAAAAGGCGCTTTATGTAAACATGCTAATAAAATGCATATTTTTCTTTCCTTTTGGAAGAGGTATATTTGAGTATGTTGTGAGAGTGGACCACATTGTGGGACCTGCCCATTGATTCAAAGGGCATTTCGTAGCCTTGCACTACTTTGTTTTCATATGATAATCTAGCTGGCTCCAAAAATTGACCCCTTCTGAGTTACTGGATATAAAATACTCTTAATTTCTCTCATCTAATTTGTAGACTGCTTGATCTAAAGCAGGAACTTATAGTTACACATTTATTAATGCATATTCACTACCAATTAATCAAATTATTAAAACTAGTTTGAAGTACACAAATAAACCTACCTGCCGTTGCTTTTCTTCTGTGTCCATATGACCTGTGCTTACATTATTCTGTGCCTCAGATGTCAAAATTGATTGGCCTTGGTCAAGCGCTGGGGGTACATTATGAAACTGGTGTACTTGTGAATTTATGGGCGATCCTGTGGAGCTGCTAAAATTTGTGGAATCTGATGTGGGTCCTTGTTGGTCACTAATTTCATGGTTATGCCTCCCTGGCACAAACTTGTCATTAGTTTGAGGTCTTGGGGTCCTTGGGGGCTGATCGTATGGGTCATGTACTGTTTGCCCATATGTGTCTGAAGCTGGTCTCACTGCTGGTACATGGGGTGAAAATGCGTCATCATGTATTCCAGCTGGTCTGGAAGTTTGAGGTGCTCGACCACATACATCAGCTGGTCGCACAAATGTATCTTTCAAATTTGGAACTCTGTTGTGTGGTGGTTGCAAAAATTGCTCCTGATTTAATAACTGACCTGATCTTGTCAATGTTTGCCGGTCAGAAATAACTGGTCTTGGAGACTGAAGAGGCTGGGCAAAGGGGTCCGAGCCAACTGGTCTTGGGGTTAAAGGAGATTGTGCGTATGGATCAGAATATCTCTGATTAATTGGTGATTGTACAAAACGATTTGAAGCTAAAGGCCTTGGAGTACCAGGTGGCTGAGAGTACGGATCTGCTTGTTGTGAAGGGGCTCTTGGAGTTAGTGACTGCTGTGTATACTGATCAGCTCCAGGTCGAGGGGTGCCTGGGGGCTGCGAATAAGGGTCCGCTGCAGGTCGAGGCGTTCCTGGGGGCTGCGAATAAGGGTCCGCTGCAGGTCGAGGGGTTCCTGGGGGCTGCGAATAAGGGTCCGCTGCAGGTCGAGGGGTTCCTGGGGGCTGCGAATAGGGGTCAGCTGCAGGCCGAGGGGTTCCTGGGGGCTGCGAATAAGGATCCTGAGGAGAGCGTTTTGACCTTGACCCCTGTTGAACAAATGTGTCACCCTGGGTTTGCCGGGGAATTCTCTGACTGTGTGAAAATGGCTCATTCACGGGATGAGGTGTCTGTGATTGCTGTGCATATGACTCCATTGACTGGGACTGCGACTGTACTGGGCTTTGTGAAAAGTTATCCACAGGTCTCGAGTTCAACACAGTCCTTTCATACGGATCAACAGATGTGCGTCTTGGGGTTAAAGGCATAGATGCATAAGGATCTTGAGGTGACTGAATTGGTGGCATTGGCGTCTTAAACAACTGTCCACTTCCATCTTCAACATTAGCTTGATTAGGTGCATGTTGTGATCTTGAATATAGATCAAGAGGCCCCATTCGATTATGTGGCACCTGTTGTCTAGGCAACATATCGGGTCTGTGTGCAGGTTTAGCAAAGGGATCATTTACATTTACAGGCATATTCCCTGATGGATCAGAAGTCATAGGTGGCTGTGGCATCCCCAAAGGTTTTGAAAAATGATCTGTTGATATTGTCATGGAAGGTCTTGGAGTATCGGGTGCCTTTGCGTAAGGATCACTGCTAGTTGGTGATGACGACCCAAAAGACTCATCCGCTAATGGAGGCCTATTTCTCTCGATCTGTTCAGTAGCCGGTGAAGGCCTGGTTACGTTTTGAGGAACAGCACAAGAATCTAAAGAGGACAGTGAATTTCTTCTAACAACTGGTGGTGGTCTTGGTGTTCCAACCATTTTAGCATATGGATCCCAAGGAGATGATGGTCTTGACACATTAGCAACTGGAGAAAACATCTGTGGTGATGGTGATTGTGATGCCTGGGGCTGTGCAAATGGATCCTGCAGTGGTACTCTTGTTGGTGTTGGTGGAGGAGCCTGAGGTCTGAGAAAGACATCATCTGATGATGTTGATACTGAAGTGCCAGGAGCCCGTGGCCTTGTAAATCCTTCTTTGGGCAAGTGCAGAGGAGACAAGTGTCCAGTGTCCTGTTCACCTGCCTTAGGACTGTTAGAATCCTCGCCTGCAGAAGATTGCTGGGACCCAAATTGTTGTTGTTGCTGCTGCTGTTCATGTTTCACCTGTTCCAGTTTTTGTGTAGCTTCAATCTTGGCTTGCTGCTTACTCTTCTGTCGCATTTGCTGTTTGTTATGAAACAAAAAAAATTAAAAATACCATACATATGTTACCTGCTTGACAGTTAATCAAGAAGCTTAACACAATTTATATAAAAAAAAATGTTCATAACTAGTTGACAGAAATACATCAAGGATCCTTAGACAGAACCTTTCATACCCACAACAATACCATCTGGATGGACAAGGATAGCAGATCCATGGGAATACAACCACCTCCAGGTTCCCCTCCAAACCACTCACCATCCTGACGTGGAATTACATCACTGCCCGTAATTCCCTCTCCATGGCATCGAGACTTTACCTACACCATACAGACTCAGCAGTTCAAGAAGGCAGCTCAACACCATTTTCTCAAAGGTAGCCAGAGATAGACAATAAATGTTGTTCAGCAAGCTACGCCCACATCCAATGAACAAATGAAATTAAAAAAAATTTATGCCACCCCTCTCCAATGTGCTAATACCATTACTAATTATGAGCTACTTAACCAACTTTCCACAGCTTCCAGTGCCCTTCAATATTCATTCTGCAACATGACTCAATGAAGGCTGCAGAATGTATTTACTTTATTTCTATTTGTACTTTAAGTTCATGATTTGTTTCAAATGCTACGCACAGATAGTCTTCACCTCCTTTTTGTACCCTCCTGCCTGACCTGTTAATTTGTTTTCTGTATGCCTTCCTGACACCATCTCAATCATTTCCAGTATTACCTTTCTCTTTTACCTTGTCTGAACTCTTTGATTAACATCCTAAATTTGATCCTTTGCTCCCACTGCTTAATTTAAAATCCTCTCTACTTCCGTAGTTATACGACCCACATAAAGACATCAGCCTCAGCATAGTTCAGGTGGTCACTGTCAAAACGAAACACAATCCACCCTCTCGGACTGGTGCCATTGCACTATGAGCCCTTAACCTTTAAAGCCATGAACTTTTATTTTTTTAAAAGGGGGCATCTTATCAAATGCTTTTCGTAAATCGAAGTATATTACCTTAACAGATTCCCCTTTGCTTGCTAGTTCCTTAAAAGAGCTAAAACCAATTTCTATTTCACAAAACCATGTTGCCTCGTTCCGATTCTTTTGAGTTCTGAAAGAGAGACACTGGACCAAAACATTAATACTGCTCTCTCTCCACAGATGCTACCTCAACTGCTGACTGCTTCCAGTAATTTCTCATTTTATCATTTTCTAAATACCCTGCTATAACATCCTTAATTTCACTTTTCCTAATTCTTCCCATGGTCTGCCCTGCTGTTCCCACATTCTAGACTTGTCTTTCAATTAGCAGCAATGCAATAGGAAATGGATTCCCAGATTCAAGGGCAGCAATTCAGCCTGCTGTCTGCGCTGGCTTGCTACAAGATCAATTCACAGACTCAATCAATTGCCTGCTCCCGAGAGCCCTGCATTATTTTTCATTCACATGATAATCAAAATCTTTTTTGAAGGCATCAACTGAATGTGCCATCACTATATTTTCACAAAGTACATTCCAATTCCTAACCACTCATTGTTTAAAAAAGTTTTTTCCATATTCCATGCTCCTTCTTTTGTCACTCACTCCAGCCATACCCCGTAAATATTTTTATATTTTAAATTTTTAAAAAATTAATTTTTTTGTGGGATGTGGGCATCATTGGCTGGTCAGCATTTATTGCCCGTCCCTTATTGCTCTTGATAAGGTGATGGTGAGCTGCCTTTTTGAACCGCTGCAGTCCACCTGCTGTGTATTAACCCATGATGCCATTAGGGTGGGAATTCCAGGATTTTGACCCAGTGACAGTGAAGGAATGCTGATAAACTGCTAAGTCAGGGTGGTGAGTGCCTTGGAGGGGAACTTGAAGTTGGTGCTAGTTCCATATGTCTGCTGCCCTTGCTCTTCTAGATGGAAGTGGTCACGGGCTTGGAAGGTGTTAAGAATCTTTCGGAAATTTCTGCAGTGCATCTTGGAGATAGTACACATTGCTGCGAATGAGCTTTGGTGGTGGAGGGAATGGATGCTTGGGGATCCATCGTCAATCAAGCAGGCTGCTTTGTCCTGGATGGTATCAAGCTTCTTGAGAGTTGTTGGAGCTGCACTCATCCAGTCAATTGGGGAGTTTTCCATTACACTCCTGACTTGATGATGGTGGACAGGCTTTGGGAGTCAGGAGGTGAGTTACTCACTGCTGTATTACTAGCTTCTGACATGTTCATATAGCCATTACATTTATGTAGTGAGACCAATTGAGTTTCTGGTCAATGATAATCCTCAGCATCTTGATAGTGGTGGATTCAGTGATGGTAACACCACTAAATGCCAAGGGGTGGTGGTTAGATAGTCTCGTATTGGTGATGGTCATTAGCCTGGTATTTATGTGGCACGAATGTTACTTGCCACTTGTCAGCCCAAGCCTGGAATTATCCGGATCTTGTTGCATCAGTCTTCTAAACGCAAGGGTATACAAGCCCAGTCGCTCCAATCTTTCAACATAAGATAGTCCCGCCATTCCAGGAATTGACCTCGTGAACCTCCGCTGCACTCCCTCAATAGCTAGAATGTCTTTCCTCAAATTTGGAGACCAGAACGGCATACGATATTCCAGGTGCAGTCTCACCAGGGCCCTGTACAGCTGCAGGAGAACCTCTGCTTCCAAACTCAATCCCTCTTGTTATGAAGACCAACATGCTATTAGCTTTCTTCACTACCTGCTGTACCTGCATGCTTGCCTTCATTGACTGGTGTACAAGAACACCCAGATCTCTTTGTACCGCCTCTTTACCTAACTTGACTCCATTTAGGTTGTAATTTGCCTTCCTGTTCTTGCCACCAAAGTGGATAACCATACATTTATCCACATTAAACTGCATCTGCTATGCATCTGTCCACTCACCTAACCTGTCCAGGTCACCCTGTAATCTCCTAATATCCTCCTCACATTTCACCCTGCCACCCAGTTTTGTACCATCGGCAAATTTGCTAATGTTACTATTAATACCATCTTCTATATCATTAATATATATTGTAAAAGGCTGCAGTCCCTGCGGTACCCCACCGGTCACTGCCTGCCATTCTAAAAGGGAACCGTTTATCACTACTCTTTGCTTCCTGTCAGCCAACCAATTTTCAATCCAAGTCAGTACTTTGTCCCCAATATCATGCGCTCTAATTTTGCTCACTAAATTCCATGTGCCCTAATTTTGCTCACTGGAACAGCTTGGCTAGGGGAGTGACAAGTTCTGAAGCACAAGTCTTCAGTACTATGACTGGAACGTTGTCAGGGCCCATAGCCTTTGCAGTATCTAGTCCCTCCAGTCATTTTTTGATATCATGTGGAGTGATTTGAATTGGCTGAAGACTGGTATCTGTAATGCTGGGGACCACTGTAGGGGGGAATGGAGGAGAAATTGCTATAATTTGCAAGTCAAGCTAGGTAAAACTAGACATCAGACTTCTACACACAGTTTGAAGAATTTGTCTACCCTGGTGTGTGTGAAGACTGATTCCAATGGATTGGGTAGGTGAGAACAGCCTAAAATCCAACAGATCTTTAAATAAGTCAACATTACATTGAAGATGCAATGCAGGTGATGTCCTCATCACAAATATATTTGGATCCAGACATCTAGGCTGGTCATGCCACTAGACCAAGATAGGTCAGGATGTGAGTGAGGCTGAGAACTGGATAAAGGGCGTTCATTTGCAAATCATGATCATTTTCTTTCCATCACCCATCTGTCACAAATCCTGTGGCAATCAACAAGCAACACAGCACAAACGGATTCATTGGGAGCTGCATCCACAAACTCAAACGTGACATCTCAGGCCAGAAGGTCCTTCTGAACTGGAACATGGTGGAACTCAGCAGCCTTCTCAACAACAAAGCAGACCCATCTGAGACCTCACGGTTTGTCTCTGTAGTTGGGGGGCTCCAATAGGTGCCCCAAACATTTCATATTAAAAATGAATGATTTTCAAAAAGATGCAAGGGAACAGAATAATGGTTCCCAGTGGCTTTTCCTAAGATGCTGCACAGGAGACTTGCTGAAGTAACTATACCATCTAAAATTATCTAAGGCCAAAAAAACAGTAATATGACAAGCTCTAACATGGGCACAGCAAAAGAAGTTAAAGCGTCAGTCATAATTTTCTTGGATAATAAGTAGTACTGATCTGCATATTGTGGCAACACTTCATCTGAAAACACTCTCAACAGGAAGTGAAGATTGGTTGCCATGAGACCAAGTACAGAAAACAGCAAAGCTCGGAGGAGGTTGGAGACCCTGATGCAGGCACAAAGAGAATGCAGACAGACATAAAAGAACACACCAAACTTTGGCAGAATAGTGAAGTTGGAAGTGCAAAGAGATGTAGACCATGTACACCAGTTGCTGAAAGTAAGCATGTCGGTGCAGCAGGAGATAATGGTGGAAAAGAATTCAAATACATCAGCAGGGATGCCTTTCTGCAATTGTTCAGGGCCTTGGTGACACCGCTTTTGGATTACTGTGTGTAGTTTTGGTTTTGTTATCTGAAATAGGATGCCTGGCGATAAATGAGAGCAACAAAGATTTACCAGATTGATTCTTGGGATGGGAGAACTTACATATGAAAAGAGACTCAATTGCTTAGGACTATATTCACTGTAGTTTAGAAAAACAAGTCATTGTGGTGGAAGTTTTATAGACACTTATAAAAATTCGAACACAAGTAGACAGAGTAAGATAGGAAGCAAGTTCACAATGACTAAGAAGTCCAGAGCCTGGTGTCACAGTTTAAGGATATGATTTAGGCCATTTAGGACTAGAATGAGGAGAAATCTCTTCACCCAGAGACTGGTGAGCCTGTGGAATTCTCTGCCACAGAAAGCAGTTGAGACTGAGACATTGAATGTTTTCAAGTATGATTTAGTTATAGTTCTTCAGGCTGAATGAATAAAAAGGTTATGAGGAGGAAGCAGGAACAGAGTACTGAGTTGGAGAATCAGCCGCGATCATATTGAATGGCGGAGTAGGATCAAAGGCCTAATGACCTACTCCTGTTCCCATTTTTGGTTTCCAGAAGAAGCACAAAACAGTGAGTTTTTCTGTTTGGGAGTATTCTTAGAATCAATGTGAAAGCTAGTTAAAAATCTTTGAATACCTCAGAAGATGAGTGAATAGCTCATAGATGCCAAGGAGCTAGATGTTTTCCAAAAAGTGGCCAAAACTATGAATCATAATATTATTGGTTAGTTAGTTGGAAAGGAAGAGCACAGCCGGTGAGGCAGCACCTGAGGAGCAGCAGAATTGATGTTTCGAGCATAAGCTCTTCATTAGCTCTTCCTGACGAAGAGCTAATAATGCTCAAAGTGTCAACTCTCCTGCTTCTTTGATGCTGCCTGATTTGCAGTGCTTTTCCAGCACCAGACTTTTTGACTCTGATCTCCAGTTCTCACTTTCTCCTAGTTGGAAAGGAACTCTGGAAAGATAAAAGCTACACCATCAGGAAGAAAAGGCTTGTAACAACTGTACCTGTGAAACGCAGAGCTAAAAACAATTGTTAGAAAAGACTCTTGGTCTTCTGTGTGAATAAAATATTCTGGAACTGAGTAGCAATGTTCTGTCACATTTATGGGAAATGCAAATGCAAATGCTTGCAATTAGAAAGATGTACATTTATTATACAGACTATTCAAAGTATGATTCATTTATTTCTTTGAACTGTTACTTGCCTGTTAACTCATGCTTACTGTGCGTTGGTTGTGATTTGTGTGAAAGTAAAAGCTATAAAAAGTGAAGCTTCTTGGTAACTTATTTTATTTGTGATCCAATCATTTGTTATTTTGATTTATGGCTTACCACAGGGATGATAACAATAGTTTATGGATAGTTTATCATTTCATTTTCAGATATGGCAAAAAAACTTTCACTACCCAGTTGTAGTTTCTCTGAGAGTATTTGCCAGGTCCAGAAACTTTGGACCACTCTGGTACTCATCTGTTACCATAACCATTAGGCTAGCATTTCCATTTTAAAAAGGGGTATCTAAAACTTGCATTTCTGATGTGTCAAATCTTGTACTTTAACACATACATGTAAGTCTGCACATTTGCTGGCCTGTGCGTGTGCATATGAGTGAGAGCAGGAATGTGAGAGCGAAGGCAAGAGATCTAACTTTTGAGTACAGGGCTACAATATTAAAACTCTGCAAGTAACATTAATTAAAAATGCAGTTAACTGTGAAATCAACAAGGAACATCAGGTGACATTAATAGGTTAATTGTTTGTACAAGAAATTTGGAAGGTGATGTTTGAATTAGAGAAACGTAGCCTACATATTTTATAAACACTTAAAAAGCAAACGTTTAAAAAGGGTAAAGAATAGAGAGATTTAAAGGTCTGCCTTCTCAAGCCTTTATCTCCCATATAATCTGATGTAGAAATTATGAGTATAGATTTTCTTGTAAAATATTACTCATCCATACTTCCTTCCTGATTGGCATATCTTGGTATGCTCTCCCACTCCCTCCCCTACAAGACAGGTGAGCCTGACCTCAGTGGTGAGCAAGTTGTTGGAGGGAATCCTGAGGGACAGGATGTACATGTATTTGGAAAGGCAAGGACTGAGTAGGGATAGTCAACATGGCTGTGCGCGTGGGAAATCATGTCTCACAAACTTGATTGAGTTTTTTGAAGAAGGAACAAAGATTGATGAGGGCGAAGCAGTAGATGTGATCTATAAGGATTTCAGTAAGGCGTTCGACAAGGTTCCCGATGGGAGACTGATTAGTAAGGTTAGATCTTATGGAATACAGGGAAAACTAGCCATTTGGATACAGAACTAGCTCAAAGGTAGAAGACAGACGGTGGTGGTGAAGGGTTGTTTTCAGACTGGAGGCCTGTGACCACTGGTGTGCCACAAGGATCGGTGCTGGGTCCTCTACTTTTTGTCATTTATATAAATGATTTGCATGCGAGCATAAGAGGTACAGTTAGTAAGTTTACAGATGACACCAAAATTGGAGGTGCTGTGGACAGCAAAGAGGGTTACCTCAGATTACAACAGGATCTGGACCAGATGGGCCAATGGGCTGAGAAGTGGCAGATGGAGTTTAATTCAGATAAATCCAAGGTGCTGCATTTTGGGAAAGCAAGTCTTAGCAGGATTTATACACTTAATGGTAAGGTCCTAGTGAGTGTTGCTGAACAAAGAGACCTTGGAGTGCAGGTTCATAGCTCCTTGAAAGTGGAGTCGCAGGTAGATAGGATAGTGAAGGCGGCGTTTGATATGCTTTCCTTTATTGTTCAGAGTATTGAGTACAGGAGTTGGGAGGTCATGTTGCGGCTGTACAGGACATTGGTTAGGCCACAGTTGGAATACTGTGTGCAATTCTGGTCTCCCTTCCTATTGGGAAGATGTTGTGAAACTTGAAAGGGTTCAGAAAAGATTTACAAGGATGTTGCTAGGGTTGGAGGATTTGAGCTATATGGAGAGGCTGAACAGGCTGGGGCTGTTTTCCCTGGAGGGTCGGAGGCTGAGGGGTGACCCTTATAGTGGTTTACAAAATTATGAGGGGCATGGATAGGATAAATAAGCAAAGTTATTAGATTAGATTACTTAGTGTGAAAACAGGCCCTTCAGCCCAACAAATTCACACCGACCCACCGAAGTGCAACCCACCCAGACCCATTCCCCTACATTTACCCCTTCACCTAACACTACGGGTAATTTAGCATGGCCAATTCAACTAACCTGCACGTTTTTGGATTGTGGGAGGAAACCGGAGCATCCATGCAGACACAGGGAGAATGTGCAAACTCCACACACACAGTCGCCTGAGGCAGGAATTGAACCCGGATCTCTGGCGCTGAGGCAGCAGTGCTATCTGCTGTGCCAACCACTGGGGTTGGGGAGTCCAGAACTAGAGGACATAGGTTTAGGGTGAGAAGGGAAAGATATAAAAGAGACCTAAGGGGCAACTTTTTTACGCAGAGGGCGGTACGTGTATGGAATGAGCTGGCGGTGAAGTGGTGGAGGCTGGTACAAATGTAATATTTAAGAAGCATTTGGATGGGTATATGAATAGGAAGGGTTTGGAGGGATATGGGCCAGGTGCTGGCAGGTGGGATATCTGGTCAGCATGGATGGGTTGGACTGAAGGGTCTGTTTCCATGCTGTACATCTCTATGACCATCAGATCGGTGTCTTTTCCTTTAACCCGTCTCAAGAAATTACATAGACAAGTAAGAGACAATAGGACCACTTTTTCCTTTTAAAAAAACTAGTATTCCAATGGAAAACATGAATCCACCTTTAAGGTTACAAATTAAATGGCTCGTTAGCTGTCATTGATGAAGAACATTTTGTGGTGTTGAAGTCTCTGGCTGATATCTATGTTACTTCCTTGCTAAGATGCACATTAAAGTTGGCAAAAGAAATCCCTCAAAATGCAAACCTGCCTAGATGAAACATAAAATAATGGTGACAAGATCACATTTGATAATTTGAATTTCTAATCTTCAAGTTAACAAGTGTCATCACAGGCAGCCTAATTTCGTTAATTGTCATCTTTGAACTGAGACAATGATGCCCACGTGCTTACTCTAGTCGCACATTTTAAGAAAGTTGTGGTGCATAACATTTTACCATTTGTATGTTCTTACCTGTCTTAGTTTCCATTCTTGCTCGTGTTCTGATTCTTTTTGCTTCATTTGATCTTTAAATGGCAAGTCAATGTCAGGTCGAGAGACAGAATCAATGCATTCTTGCTGCTGCCTTCTCAAAGACTCGCTGGTCATTTGAACTTTGTTTATACGCAGTGCTGCTCGATTATCTCTTGCCTTTTGCTGCAAATTTTATTGCAATTATGTTTCAGTTAGCACGTTAAAAATTGTACTATTTGGTCAAGTGAGTTTTTATCAACTTTTAAAGATATTGTACAAAGCCTAAAGAACAGAATTCCCTCTGTTCTGTTCTATTCTATGCTGTGGGATAAAGATATTTCTCAACAACACATGGCAGAAAATATCAGTTTTTGTGACCGGAAAAAGTAGGGTCACTTCGACATTTTTGAAAATTATGTTCTATTCCTCTGAAGTATACTTAAGATTAGAGGATTGGTCAGAGATAAAACTAGGTCCAAGTAATCCAAGCAAGGCTGACCCCAAACAATGGGCATGATCTAAACTAGCTAACCCAATGGGAAACGTTTTATTGGCATTTACTGCTGTGAAATACCTTGAGTTTTTTTTAAAAAACATTATAAACATTGAATAAATTGAAGCTTAAAAGTTATTCATTCAAATTCCCTACCAGAAACTATTTTCTCTCAAACTTTCTTTACCTTTAAAAACAGACTCAGTGTCTACAATATTCAGTATCAGTTCATGAACCATGTCTCAAAGAAACGTATTGACCTTGATTTGGGAGTACTTCAAATGCACATGATCTAGTTGGACATTTATCTTTCACAAATAAAGAAAGTTTCCATTTGTAAGTAGTGGATATTTTGCAGAAAACATTGTTTTCTTCAAATTCATTCTTCATTCATTCATGGGAGGTGGGCATCATTAGGTGTGAAGTCACACGTAGAGCTGACAAGTTAAAGTTTGCATTTTCATTCCCAAAAGGGAATCAGTTAATTAGATGTTTGTTTCTGACAATCAACAGTGGTTTCATTGTCATCATTAGACACCTAATTCCTCTTAATTAGATTCAAATCCACCATCTGACAGGGTGGGATTTAAATCTATATGACCAGAACGTTACCTAGGTTTCCAGATTAATAGTTTAGTGATAATACCACGAGGCCAGCACCTCCCCAAATATGGAATTAAAACGTTCTTATATGCACAGCCTACAAACTATAAAACAGCAAGGCAAGTGAGTCCGGGAGCTTTATAGGCCTGCGAGTCTTACTTTGGGTGTGAGTAAGGTGTTGGAAAAGGTTATAAGAGATAGGATTTATAATCACCTGGAAACAAGCAAGTTGATTAGGGATAGTCAACACGGTTTTGTGAAGGGTAGGCCATGCCTAACTAATCTTATTGAGTTCTTCAAGGCGGTGACAAAACAGGTGGATGAAGCTAAAGTGGTTGATGTGGTGTACATGGACTTCAGTAATGTATTTGATAAGGTTCCATACGGTAGGCTATTGCACAAAATATTGAGTTGCGGGATTGAAGGTGATTTAGCGGTTTGGATCAGAAATTGGCGAGTTGAAAATGCAAACTTTTACTTGTCTGGTCTACATGTGACTTCAGACCCAATGAGGTTGACACTTAACTGCCTTCTGGGGCAATTACGGAAAGGTGGTGGTGGTTGATGGAAAATATTCATCCTGGAGCTCAGTTACCAGCGGTGTGCCACGAGGATCTGTTTTGGGGTCACTGCTGTTTGTCATTTTTATAAATGATCTGGATGTGGACAGAGAAGGATGGATTAGTAAATTTGCAGATGACGCTAAGGTAGGCAGAGTTGTGGATAGTGCTGAAGGATGTTGTGGGTTACAGAGGGATATAGATAAGATGCAGAGCTGGGCTGAGAACTGGCAAATGGAGTTTAATGTGGAAAAGTGTGAGGTAGTCCACTTCAGAATAAGTAACAGGAATGCAGAGGGCTAGACCAATGGTAAAATTCTTGGCTGTGTAGATGAACAGAGAGATCTCGGTGTCCAGGTACATAAATCCCTGAAAGTTGCCACCCAGTTGATAGGGTTGTTAAGGCGGCATATGGTATGTTGGCATTTATTGGCAGGGGGATTGAGTTTTGCAGCCACAAGGTCATGCTTCAGCTGTACAACACTGGCAAGGCTGCACCTGGAGTATTGCGTACAGTGCTGGTCACCACACTGTAGATGTAGAAAACTTTGGAAAGGGTTCAGAGGAGATTTACGAGGATGTTGCCTGGTATGGAAGGAAGGCCTTATGAGAAATGGCTGAGGGAATTGAGGCTGTTTTCGTTGGAGAGAAGAAGCTTGACAGGTGACTTAACTGAGGCGTATAAGATAATCAGGGGTTAGATAGAGTGGACAGTGAGAGCCTTTTACCTCGGATGGTGAAGGCCAACAGGAGGGGACGTAGCTTTAAACTGAGGGGTGATAGATTTAGGACAGATGTCAGGGCTAGTTTCTTTACTCAAGAGTAGCAGGGATGTGGAACGGCCTGCTGCAACAGTAGTAGACTCACCGACATTAAGGGCATTTAAATGGACATTGGACATACATATATATAACAATGGAATGGTGTAGTTTGGATGGGCATCAAATTAATTTCACAGGTGGTGCAACATCGAGGGCTAAAAGGCCTGTACTGCGCTGTAACGTACTACGTTCTAAGGCAACTTTGCAGACATGTGGTTGGTTCTAGTTAACAATAACACTAACATATCTCCTCAGGAAGTCCTGTTGAAGGATCAGTGTTGAACACCTGCTTTGATTCTGCTAGCTGTTCTGGACAGACCCTCAGCAATGTTGTTATTTCTACAGTGAAAACAATACATTTCATTAAGGCAAGGTATCCCTGGCTTCCATTCTATTCTTTATGTAAAAGATTTTAACGTCTTCTATGGCAGGGGTGAATGGATGTTGTCTGCGGCTCCTGATTTTGACAATGCCATTTGCAATTTCTTAGATTTCCTGATACTTACCTTGTCATTGCTGTAATGTCTCAAATTGCCCTTTGTTAATAATATCAGTCTATTGTAGGTAGCATGGTGATATGCAGGCATAACATGAAATAATGGAGTGATGGATTAATTATTTTTGAAAATCTATATTCAAAATAAATAGAGATCTTAGATATATGTAAGAATAATAGGGTAGTAATAGTAGGGGATTTTAATTTTCTAAACATTGACTACCATAATGTGAAAGACTTGGATGATGAGGAATCTGTTAAATGTGTTCAAGAAAATTTTCTTTATCAATGTGTGGGGACACTTACATAAGCACGTAATAACTAGGAGCAGGAGTAGGCCATCCGGTTCCTTTGAGCCTGCTCTGCCATTCAATAAGATCATGGCGGATCTTTTCATGGACTCAGATCCATTTACCGGCACCCTCACTGTATCCCTCAATTCCTTCATTGTTCAAAAAAACACCTACCTTAGATTTAAAAACATTTACTGAAGTAGCGTCAACTACTTCGCTGGGCAAGAAATTCCAAAGATTAACAACCCTCTGGGTGAAGAAGTTCCTTCTCAATTCAGTCTTAAATCCGCTCCCTCTAATCTTGAGGCTATGCCTTCTTGTCTCAAGTTTCACCTGCCAGTGGAAACATCCTCCCTACTTCTATCTTACCTACTCCCTTCATAATTTTATTTATTTCTATAAGATCCCCCTTCAATTTTCTAAATTCCAATGAATATAATCGCAGTCTACTCAGTCACTCCTCATAAGTCAACCCGCTCAATTCCAGAATCAATCTTGAGATCCTCCTCTGCAACCCCTCCAGTGCCAGTGCCAGTTCTCAAATACTGAGTCTAAAACTGCACAGGAGAAAATGAGGACTGCAGATGCTGGAGATCAGAGCTGAAAATGTGTTGCTGGAAAAGCGCAGCAGGTCAGGCAGCATCCAAGGAGCAGGAGAAGGGCTTCCTGAAGAAGGGCTCATACCCGAAACGTTGATTCTCCTTCTCCTTGGATGCTGCCTGACCTGCTGCGCTTTTCCAGCAATACATTTTCAGCTCTAAAACTGCATACCATGATTTGGAGATGCTGGGGTTGGACTTAGGTGCACAAAGTTAAACATCGCACAACACCAGGTTATAGTCCAATAGGTTTATTTGGAAGCACTAGCTTTTGGAGCTATGCTCCTTCATTAGGTACTCCAGGCGTGGCCTCATCAGCACCTCATATAGATGCAACATAACCTTTGCTTTCAAACTCACTCCCTTTAGCAATGAATGACAAAATTCCATTTGGCTTCCTAATTACTTGTGCCTGCAGACCAGCCTCGTGATTCATGCACAAGGACACCCAGGTGCCTCTGCATTGCAGCATGGTTCAACTTTTTGCCATTCAAGTGATAGTCCTTTTTACTGTAACTCCTATCAAAATGTATGACTTCACATTTATGTACACAGTATCCCATCTGCCAGACCTTTGCCCACTCACTCAAAGTATCTATGTTCCTCTGCAAAGTTTCACAGTCCTCTGCACACATTGCTCTGCCACTCATCTTAGTGTCATCTGCAAACTTTGACATCCTACACGTGGTCCCCAACTCCAAACTATATAAATTGTAAATAATTGCAGTCCCAACACCGATTCCTGAAGCACACCATTGGTGACTGATTGATAGCCAGAATAGCACTCATTTATCCCCACTCTGTTTCCTGTTGGTCAACCAATCCTCTATCCACATTAACACTTTATCCCTAACGCCATGTATTTTTATCTTATGCAGCAGCCTCTTGTTGGCACCTTGTTGAAGGCCTTTTGGAAATCTAGGCATGACCTAGATGATTTGTCAAGCATGACCTGCCCTTCATGAACCCATGCTGCGTCTGCCCAACGGGACAACTTCTATCGAGATGCTTTGCTTTTTCTCTCTTGATAATAGACTCGAGCATCTTCCCCACTACAGAGGTTAAGGTCTATAATTCCCCATCTTTTGTCTATCTCCCTTTTTAAAATAGTGGCGTCATGTTTGCTGGGACTGCCCCAGAGTATGGCGAATTTTGGAAAACTATTTCTCCCACCATCTCTTTTAGTACCCTGAGATGCATTCCATCAGGACCTGGAGACTTATGAATCCTTAGCTCCATTAGCTTGCCCAACACTACCTCTCCTGTAAAAATGATTGTTTCCAGGTCCTCACCTACAATTGTCTCTTTGTTAATTGCTGGCATGTTATTAGTATCCTCCATTGTGAAGACAGATACAAAATACTTGTTCAATGCATAGGCTATTTCATCATATCCCATAACTGAATTTCCCTGCTTATCCTCTTTAGGGCCGACGTTTACTTTAGCCACTCTTTTAATGTTTTATATATTCATAGAAACTTTTGCTGTATGTCATTATATTCTGTTCTGTTTTTTTTCTCAGGTTCTATCTTACTTTTCTTCCTAGAGAAGGAGCAAAACCTGACGTTCTCTTGGGAAAGAAGGCAGGGTGAGTGACTGAAGTGATAGGAGGCGAACACTTTGGGACCAACGATTATAATTCTATTAGCTTTAAAACAGTTGTGGTAAAAGTTAAGCCTCTGTAAAAGTTCTTAATTGGAGTAAGGCTTAGCGTTCAGATGCATTATGTTTCTCTAAGAGTAAAGGGCAAGGCTGGTAAGAGTAGGGAACAATGGATGGGTAAGGTTGAAGTTCCAGTCAAGAAGAAGAAAGAATCATTTCTTAGATATAGACAACAACTGGGATTAAATGAGTCTCTTGAAGAGAACAGAGTGTGTTGGGGCATTAAGAGGGAAACCAGAAGGGTCAAGTGGGTATATGAGATAGCCTTAGCAGATAACGTTAAAGATAATCCAAGAGATTCTACAAGTATATTGAGAGCAAAGGAGCAACTGGAGAGAGAATATGGCCTCTTAAAGATCAAGTCTATGAGTTGAACATCAGGAGATGAAAGAGATACTAAATGAATATTTACCATCATATTTTAGTGTGGAGAAAGAAATGGAGGTTAGAGAACTCAGAGATAAATACTGTTGTTTTGAAAACAGTTTGAAAACAGGGGCAGCATAATGGCTCATTGGTTCTCACAGTGCCAAGGATCTAGGTTCAATTCCACCCTCAAGTGACTGTGTGTGGAGTTTGCACATTCTCCATGTCTTCGTGGGTTTCCTCCGGTGCTCCAGGTTTTCCCACACTCCAAAGATGTGGAATTTAAGTGGATTGGCTGCACTAAACTACTCGGAGAAAGTGAGGACTGCAGATGCTGGAGATGAGAGCTGAAAATGTGTTGCTGGATAAGGGCAGCAAGTCAGGCAGCATCCAAGGAGCAGGAGGATCAACGTTTCTCACATGAGCTCTTCTTCAGGAATTGGCTCTTCCAGCAACACATTTTCTGCACTAAGCTACTCCTAGTGTCTGCAAGTGTAGGCTTACAGGGATAGGCCATGGGAGTGGGACTGGGTGGGATGCTAGTCAGACTCAATGGGCCAAATGGCCTGCTTTCATTGTAGAGGGGTTCTATAATTCTATGAGTTCACATCACTGAAGAGGAACTGTAGGAGGTCTTAGGAAAAAAAGTTAGATAAATCTGTGGGACCTTACCAAGGGTATCTCAGAACACACTTTGAAAGTTTGGGAAAAAATTGTGGGGCTCCTATCAGAAATATCATCTGTATCATCTATAACTATGGGTCAGATGGCAGAGGACTGGAAGGTGGCTATAATGTTGTGCCTTTACTTAAGGAAGGCACAAGGAGAAACCTAGGAATTATAGATCTGTGGTGGATAAGTTGGGAGAGGTGACTCTGAGCAATAGAATTTACATGTATTTGGAGAGACAAGGACTGATTAGGGGTTGTCAGGATGATTTTGTGCAAGGAAAATAATGCGTCACAAACTTAAGGAAGTAACCAAAAAGATTGCAGAAGCAGAATGGTAGATGTTGTTTACATGGGTTTTAGTAAAGTCTTTGAGAAGGTTCCACATGGTAGACTAATTAGTAAAGTTAGATCACATGGGAATCAGTGTGAGCTTTTCAATTGGAAAAAATTGGCTTGACAGTAGGAGATAGAGGGTGGTAGTGGAAGGTTGTTTTTGAGACTGAAAGCCTATGACCAATGGTGTTCTGTAGGATTGATGCTGGGTCCACTGTTGTTTTTCATTTACATAAACAAAGTGGATGAAGCATGGTGAGTAAATTTATGGATGACACCAAATTTGGTGGTGTAGTAGCCAGTGAAGAAGGTTATCTAGGATTACAGCTGAAAATGTGTTGCTGGAAAAGCGCAGCAGGTCAGGCAGCATCCAAGGAGCAGGAGAATCGACGTTTCGGGCATAAGCCCTTCTTCAGGCTCATGCCCGAAATGTCGATTCTCCTGCTCCTTGGATGCTGCCTGACCTGCTGCACTTTTCCAGCAACACATTTTCAGCTCTGATCTCCAGCATCTGCAGTCCTCACTTTCTCCTACCTAGGATTACAAACAGATCTTGATCAATTTGGGTCAAAGGGCTGAAGAAGGGTTCTGAAGGGTTAAGCCCAAAACGTCGACTCTTTTGCTCCTCGGATGCTGTCTGGCCTGCTGTGCTTTTTCCAGCACTATGTTTTATCAGCTCAATGGGCTGAGGAATTTAATTTCGATACAAGCGAGGTATTGCATTTTGGTAAACAAGGACAGGTCTTATACAAATAATGGCAGAGTTCCAGGTTGTGTTGTAGATCAGAGAACCTAGGAGTTCAGTTACATAATTCTTTGAAATTTGTGTCACAGGTAGACAGGGTGGTTAAGAAGACATTTAACACGCGTGCCTTCATTCTCAGACCTTTGGGTATAGGAGTTGGCATGTCATGTTATACAGGACATTGATCAGGCCTCTCCTGGAGTAGTGTGCGCAGTTCTGGTCACCCTGTTATAGGAAGGATATTACTAAACTGGACTCAGAAAAGATTTATTGGAATGTTGCTGGTATGAAACAATTGAGTTATAAAAGTAGGCTGGGATTTTTCTCACTGCAGCATAGGAGGTTGAGGGGTGACCTTACAGAAGCTTGTAAAATCATGAGGTGCACAAGAAAGACAAATAGCTACGGTATTTTTCCTAGGGTGGGGCAGTTTAAAATTAGGAGGCATATTGCTAAGGAGAGGAGAAATATTTAAAGAGGGCATGTTTTTTTTTACAGAGAGAGTGGGTATTGTGTGGAATGAACTGCCAGAGAAAGTGGTGGATGCAGGTACAGTTACAACGACAACATTTAAAAAACATTTGGATAAGTTCATGAATAGGAAAGGTTTGGGCTGGTATGGGCTAAACGTAGGCAAATGAGGCTGGTTTAGTTTGGAAACATGGTTGAAGTGGACTAGTTGGACCGAAGGGTCTGTTTCTATGCTGTATGACTCCATAATTAAAAAGCAATTTCAAGTCATGTAGGGCTCGTCTTCTCTTGCCCTTTGGCTACCTTGCAGTCCCAGACTGATTTTCTCCAGTGCTTTTTATTTTTATTTCTGATTTCCAGCATCTGCAGTATTTTGATCTCATTTAAAAATCGTTTTCATTCCCTATACAATTCAAACATCCAGCAGAAAAAAATCATGCACAGAAAACAAGGCTTACCACATAAGGGGCCCTCTCTTGGGAACTTGCCTTCCTCCACAGTTTAGCTATTTGTTTCACTCTGGTAGCCCAATCTAAATGGTAAAGAGATACAGTGTCTGATTTGTGGACTGAAAATACTGTGTAATTTCCTGAAAAACAAGCTTGCATGCAAAGCGAAACATAAAGAAAGCCATACAACCTACCATCAACTTCATTTGAGTGTCTACCTAAATAAAACTCTGCAATGGCTTATACTGGTTGCAAAATCTCATGCTTATATCTTATTTACACTGGCAATTGGTGATCCAACGCTTGAGAACGTCTGACTCCAGATCAGCAGTGGAAGCAGAATGCTGCATTCCAAACTGTTCAGTCTTAAATAAAATCAGATTTGGAATTTGGTTGTACACAACTAATTTGGAAACAGTGATGCAAATACAGTCAAGTAGATTAATTGCTGAATTACCTGCTTTATATATACTAGCATAAAGGTTGAGAAGTATGATTGTGGAGCTGCCTCAAGAAGCAGCAGTACAAATAAGGCATTTTGGCTATAAGAAATCCAAAATAAAAATAGAAAGTGATGGAGAAACTCACCAGGTCTGGCAGCATTTGTGGAGAGAAAATTGGAATTAACAGAGTCCAGTGACACTAGAATTGAAAGATTAACTCCTTTTTTTCTCCACATATGCAGTCAGACCTGTTAAGCATCTCCATCAGTACCTAATTTTTTTAAAGATCTCCAGCATCCGCAATTCTCTGCTTTCTAAGAAAGTAGGTTTGGACTGAACAAATGATGTGGAGATGATGGTGACTGGGGTGGACCAAGTTAAAAATCACATAATACCAGGTTATAGTCCAACAGGTTTATTTCAAAGTAGAAGCTTCCGGAGCACTAGAGCAACCTGATGAAGGAGCGGCACTCTGAAAGTTTGTACTTCTAAATGCCTATTGGACAAGAACCTGGTGGTGTGAGATTTTTAACTTGGTCTGAACAAACTAATCCCAGACAACCGATAGAGGACTTCAAAAATATCAAGAGTTGTTCTGGCAAACACTGACAGATTGCTAACAGCTCTTTAACCAATGGAAACTTAACAAAATCTGAAAAAAAATCTAAAAATTAAAGACAATGTTAAAAAAAAGTTGAACCCTCATCAGCTCATTCAACCAAATGCATGACTGAGCACAGTACCTTCCTAAACTAGGCATGCAATATCATATCAGACAGTTATATGATTTACTCAGGAAGCACTGTTATATAGACCATAGAACTGTGCAGCACAGGAATGGGCCCTCCAGCCTGCCCTTGGTCTGCATCCCTCCACTCCTTGCATATTCATGTGCTTATCTAAAAGTCTCTCAAACATCCTTATTGTATCTGCTTCTACCACACCTGGCAGTCCGTTCCAGACTCCTACCACTCGGTGTAAATAAAAAACCTTGCCTCTCACATCTCCTTTGAGGTTTTCCCTTCTCACCTTAAATGCATGCTCCTTAGTTTGAGACATTTTATCATTGGGAAAAAGATTCTGACCATCAACTCCCTCTAAGTGTCTCATAATTTTATAGACTTCTATCAAGTTGCCACTGCTCCAGAGAAAACAACCTGGTTTTTTTCTAGCTCTTTTTACAGGTCACACCCTCTAATTGATGAGGGTCCTGGTGAACTTCTTCGGCACCCTCTGCAAAGCCTCCACATTCTTCTTGTAACGTCGCGACTGTATGTTCATCTAAATGGATCAGTTTATCAACTATTGACACAACAGTTGAATCACTGTCAATGTTGGATCTGAGCAAAAGACCAGCTTTTTTTCAGCTGGTGCTTCAGCAGGCTTATAAAACTCATGGTTTACACCAGAGTGGTGCTGGAAAAGCACAGCAGGTCAGGCAGCATCTGAGTAGCAGGAAAATCGATGTTTCGGGCAAAAGCCCTTCATTATGAAACACATACCCAACAATTCGATTACAATAATTTAGAATTGTTTGTGTATGTGGAAAGTTCTGAACATGCATATTTGTCAAAGTTTAGAAGGGAACTATTTCATATCATCTATATTGATATAGAAGTAGGCATTATCTATGGCAAAAATATATAATCTGTCAACTAGCAACTTTCCTTAAATTGTACGAGATGAATTAAGATTATAACTTCAAAATGGTGGTTGAGATATTTTTGGACAAATATGCAATAGATTTTGTTTTGCTTTGTAATTCAAAAACTGTCTTCAGCCTATAATGAACAGCATGTTTATCACAAGACAGGCAAATGGTGCGACTCTAGAGTCATGCTGTTACTATTTTTAAAAAGAATTATTTTCATTTCAGCGTAGATACTTGTAATTCGGTTTACAAAGGCAATACTGCCAAATTTCAACAGAAAAATCTGTGCAGTAATCTGGTGCAGTGCAAACAATGGCCTAACAGTTTTCACACTAACTAGAGTTGTTGCAAAGACATCAGCATACACTTTGTTAAACACTTAACAATCATTACATTAATGATTATTCCTTCTAGTATCCGCTTTAAGTACCTCCAAATATTTGGAAAATCAGTCTGTGACTTAAGTGGCATTGCATCATGTCTTAAATTCATATTGTGCTTATAAGATTGCTACCTAAAACAATATTTTCTAACATTACAAAATGCATTTTCTATGACTACATCGAATGCAAGTCCTTGAACTTGGAGGCAATACTACGATGTAACCAAGGGACACATCTGTTTTGGTAAAATATTTGCAAAGCAAATCAATACATCAATATTTAAATGATTTCATACAATGTGCACTTAGGATAAACTAAAATTTTGAAGTAGCATGAGAGTGTAAATCTTTCATTCAAGAACATGCTGACATTTCCAGAAACATGATCTCACTATATGGGATTACCTGGAAAATCTTCTTTCAGGTTGGGGAAGTTTGTATTTGTATACAGAACAGGGGCGACAGTTGCCATCTCACCCAGAGATTCTTCCTTTTCCCATTTCAGAGTACTCCGTTGTGTGTAGTTCAGTGTGTCTCCTTCCGCCTCCACAGCAGGAGCAGAGGGAACCCATGGGTTAGGAGGCTCAGTTACAACTTGACTAAACATATGATTCTTGTCTCTGTCAAATTGATCCAGTTCAAACATATGTAGTTAAAAGTACTGCCAGAATCATCAATTAGTTGCTGGAATGCTAGGTACATGTATTGAAATAACAGAAAAAAAGTCTAGAATACATCAAATACAAGATATTTCTTATTTCGATGAAAATTACATCTTTTATGAGAAAGCTCTCCTTTTTCACCCAAAGCTTCATCTAGGCATAAACTAAAGCACAACAGGAGGTTGTGTGTTTGTGCTGACCAAAGACAGCCTAATCCTACTGTCTAGCTCTTGGTCTATAGCCTTCCAAGTGTATGTACATTTATATTATATTTAAGACTTAACGGCATTTTATAGTTACAAGTGGTGTGCACAACTGAAGGTGATAATTCTGTTGTAAATTCCACTCCCTTCCAATGAAAATGTATTGATACTGAGAACACAACGTGCAAATCAGAATCTGATCAATTCTGGCTATAGGGTGCACTGCACTGGATAGTTGCAATTTTTAAAAGTTGAAATGTTTGCAAATGGCCTGAGTCCAAGTTGTGAAACAGCTGTTATTCAGATAGTAACACTGATTTGTTATATGGTATTTTCCTTTTTATTATTTCAAGGGATATGGGCATCTCACTAGAAAGGCTACCATTTGTTGCTTATCCCTACATGCCCAAGAGGAGGCAATGGTGAGCCAACTTCTGTGGTCCATCTGGTTCAAGTTACACCACAGCACTGCTGGGAAGGGAGTTGCAGGATATTGACCCAGTAACAGTGAAAGATACAGCTCCAAGTCAGAACAGTATGTGGTTTGGAGGGGATCTTGCAAGTGGCAGCAATATCTTGAATCTGCTGCCCTCATTTTTCTATGTGGTGAAAGTTGCTAATTTCAAAGGTAATTTTGCAGGAGATTTTGAGAGTTGTTGCAGAATATCTTACTGATGGCACATACTGCTGCCATTGTGCATTGGTGGAAGAGGGAATGAATGCTTAAGTTTGTAGATTTGTGGGGGGGTAGGATGAATCAATTATCCTCTGTTTTTTTAGTGCAAATCATGTTTTTGTAGTACGGAGAAATAGCCATTTTATAAGCTAGGTTTCTATAATGGAACATAAATTAAAATAATCTAGTTTTAAAAGGAAGAAAGCAATTATTTTCAATGAAATCCATTTCTTACAATTTAAAAAAATTTTACCATGTTAAAATACATTTGCTGTAATGGTACTGAGCAAGCCATAATGTTGCATACTCACCTGTTATCAGGGAATGATGACTGAGGGATAGAAGAATAAGAACTTGTGAGGCATCGTCCACCTCCAGGTGCTAAAGATGTCTGCTGCTGTGGATGTGGCCCCATTACACCATTGATTGCTGGCATCCTGGCAAATCCACCATCACCTTCATGATAGGAGTAGGTGAAAGAGAATGTATTAACTGTTAAGCTAGTATTAATGTATTTCCATAGTGAATTGAACTCAAAATCCTAAAGCAATTTACAACAGATTTTTCTTTTAACTGTTATGTAGGCAAAAACAAAGGAAAAAAAAATTGGTGATTATGTAATATCTTTTAAGAATAGAATATTCCAAAGTGCATTGAGGTCAATGAATTGCTTAGCAAAATGCATTCGGTATTCTTTAGCAGGTTTGGTAGCCAAACATGCTGCACAAAGCAAGGCCCTGCAATTATCAATGAGATGGATAACTAATTTATGCATTTTGCTAGTGGAAAAAAATGGGGACAATTTACTTGGGAAGTGGCACAAGTGCAGCAAATTCTCAAGAAGGTGGTTAATTGCCACATTCTGAAGTCCAATAGTCTCTTTACTCAGCGGGTTGAGTGTTCATGGAATGCCCTGCCAGTAGCAGTGGTGGACTCTCCCTCTTTATGGTCATTTAAGCGGGCATTGGATAAGCATATGGAGGTTATTGGGCTAGTGTAGGTTAGGTAAGCATCGGTCGGCGCAACATCGAGGGCCGAAGGGCCTGTACTGTGCTGTATTTTTCTATGTTCTATGTTTTTCTATGCTTATTTTGCCAGTTCGCTTGATGTCTGTCATGTGAAACATATTTGAATGATCATTAAAGACATTATAGAGTCATAGGTGCACATTTAGAAAAAAACTCAAAAAAATTGGGAACAGTAAGCATGGTTTCAACAAAGAAATATCACATTTAATCAATTCATTGGGAGTTTTGAAAAAACAACTTGTGCAGTGGATAAGAGGATAAACGACCATTCCTGAAGAAGGGCTTATGCCCGAAACGTCGATTCTCCTGCTCCTTTGATGCTGCCTGACCTGTTGCGCTTTTCCAGCAACACATTTTTAAGCTCTGATCTCCAGCATCTGCAGTTGTCACTTCTCCCAGTGGATAAGGGAGTTTGCAAATATTAAGGTGCCACATCAAAGACTACTGCAGAAAATAAAAGCTGTAGCATAAGGGTAACATATCAGTAAGGATATAAGCTAGGCTGCGGGCATAAACTAGAAAATATGTATAAATACGTCATTATCTGGTTGGCAGGTGATAGGTAGAGATACACAGGGTTCTGTGCAGGAGTCTCAAGTTTTTCAAATTTGCATTAATGACTGAGAAGTGGTGAACGAAGGTGTGGTAGCTAATTTTGCAGATGACATGTAGTTACAAAAGTAAATTACAGAAATATATAGATTAGTTGAGTGAGCAGGGACAAATCTAGTGGATGGAGTATAATATAGGAAAATGAGAATGAGAAAGCATAGTATCACTTAAATAGAGAATGACTACAGAATTCTGAGATGTACAGGGATGCTATCTTTTTATTATGAGAGGAATTAAAAATATAAATTAGAATGTTATGCTTCATGTTATGTAGGGCTTTGAACTGACAAAATCTCAAATATTGTGTGCAGTTTTGATCTCCTTATGTTACAGAAAGATGTAAACTCACTGAAGAGGTTTCAGAGGAACTTTACTAGATTACCTGGAATGAGTAGGTCATCTTGAGGACTGTTTAGGCTTAATTGTGCTGGGGTTTAAGAGTAAGGATCAACTTGATTAAAGATCTTAAATTGTCTTGATGAGGTGGACATGGAAAATATATTCCCCCTTGTCAATCAGTCAAGAGCTAGGCACCATTCTTTTAGGTGAGGAGAAAAGTTTCGTCTCAGAGTTACACAACTTTGGTACACTCTGCGTTGGAAGACAGTCAAGGCAGGATATTTATTAATATAAAAAGTGGATAAATTATTGTTAGTCAACGTTATCAAGAGTTGTTGGGAGCAGATGGCAATGTGGAATTTGAAACACAAACAGATCAGCCATAACCTTATTGAATGGTGGAGTTGACTCAAATAGCCTACTTCTGTTCCTATTTAATTTGTTCAATATCTCATCTCATGAATAAAAAAAGGAAATATAAGGCATTAAGTTATTTGCATGGCATATAAAATTATGATCAGTCAAGTAAATACAATAATACTACTTTCGTTCTTTCAACCTCAGTGGAATATATGAAACCTAAAGAATGCCAATTCATTTGTGCTATTTGCAATCTTTTCAAACTCCATGTTTCAAAGCACACCTTGATTTGTACCCATGCAGTAATTTGTCATTTTTAATCTCATTCCTCTTGAATGAGGTAAAATTTGCACTGACAGAGTTCAGCTTTTGTTCAAACTTTGATGATATGCAGCATGTTTCAGATCACTACCAGTAGCTTGCTGTTCTTATTACAGAGACATTTTAGTACCAGCACACCCAGTTAAGATGATCTACTCAAAATAATGAATGCTACATTTAGCACTTGCTTAACTTATGCTGAGAATCAATCTCCAAATTCAATAAATTGCAGTAAAAATTAGACAGACAAAAAAAAAACTGCAGATGCTGGAATCCAAAGTAGACAGGCAGGAGGCTGGAAGGGCAACGTCGTGAAGAAGGGTTACACCCGAAACGTCGACTTTTCCACCTCCTGATGCTGCCTGGTTTGCTGTGTTCTTCCAAACTCCTGTCTGTCTAGTATAAATTAGATACCAAATTTTATGAACAAGAGTGACATTTCATTATTTTCACTTCTTTTGGAAATGTAAAACTAAATTCTACAGAAGAGATATACTTAAATAACTGATGGCTCATAAATTCCTCATTAAACTGGAGTTTTAATTTATTTAATCTAAACTTTACCTATTACAGTAAACTGGACAATTGTAATTTTGATTGCTTCTTTGAAAGTTCAGGTTGAATCCATTAATGTGGGACCCGACCGCAGTTTGACCGTGTGTGGGGTATAATAGCAAGAAAATCATATCATAAACATTTCAGGTTTTACAGTGTTTAAATATCACTGCCATTATCAACACATCACTTTTGTTGGGAGAAAAACAGACTGAAGTGTATTAGAATCGGAATGAAACATGCAGTTAGTACAATTTTGCCAATATCTAGAAACATTTTTACTTAAAGTGCAGTAGATCACAATATGAAAAACAATTGGAACTGTTAACAGCCCAAAGACAATGAAAACTGGCATTACATTACATAGTTAGACTGTACCATGTTCATGTGGAGGCAAAGGAGGCAAAGGTGGTGGTGGTGGTGGCGGAGGTGCCTGGTTAGCTGAAGGACTTAGCACAGCTGTGAATAGATCTTCCACTTCCTTTCCCTCCAGCTCTTGATTTGGAAAAAGAACAGTAATAATGTTAGTATGAATTAAACTTTGGTGATACATCGATAATTAATTAAATTACTTTAATATTTGAAAATGAATACCTGGAATTTTGTACAGCTTACTTAGAATTGTACCTGTACAATAAAATCACATTTTCAGTCATTTACCAGAAATCCGTTCCACAACCTGACACAAAATAAACACACTGGAAAGCATGAGAGATGCATCTCACCATCTGAAACGATTTTCTCAAGATCAGGGCTAAGTATTCGGTCTAGTTGTTCCTCGGTCAAAGGTCGTGAACCTTGGCCTCCACCTGACTGGGAAACCGCAGATGGATCCTCTGTAATGGGGCCAATATCCAGTCCAGCTAAACAAGAAGTTGGTTGTGTTATTTTGATATAAATCAATAAATATATAGCAAATCTGTGTTTGAAGGTGGCGGCAGTGGTCATTCATCATATCTTCTAAAATCGGAGTTTTTAAATTTATCACCAGTAAATTCATTTTGAATATCCTGAACTGCAAAAGTCCAGTGCAAAATGTCACTCAGCTAGAAGTGCCACATCTACCACAACAGCTAAAAATATAAAAAGCACAGGAATAAGATAGACAAGCAACAGGTCTGTGTTGTAATGTTCAATGACTCATTACATTGTTGCTACTTTTCTTCACAAGTTGTCAAGTCTAATCGCACTTTCACACCCTTTAACTTGTTTTCAAATGTCTATTTAGGGGCTGTTTTAAGAATGGCTGATGATAATGTATGTCAATTAAACAATATTCTGAGTTAGTTTTTTTAAGGAATGTGTCAAATTTGGACAAGCACAAATTCCTTTTAGGAATCTTGCTATTTTTTAAATATTCAATAATTGTGTTCCGTATTACAGACTTAAGTTTTATTGGCAAGATTGCCTACAGCAATATTATTTGTACTTTTATTCAGTCTTTCAATCTAGCAAAATGCCAAATGGCCCTTCATAACAGATCCTGCACCCACTGTCATTTATGGAAGAATATTCAAAATATTTATCACCTTGTGTGTGTAAAACTGCTTCCTAACATCTCTCCGGAATGGTCTGACCCTAATCCTCAGACTATGGCCCCTAGTTCTAGAATCCCCACTCAGTGGGGATAGTTTATCAATCCTTTCCATTAGCGTTAATTTTTTGAAGACTTAAATCAGATCATCCCTTAACCTTGTAAATTCTAGAGGAAAAACCTCCCCTAGGCAGTTTTTATTTCATTATTTGTCCTATTACCACTCCTTTTGACTGTTGAGCATTTCCAACTTTTTTTTTGTTTTTATTTCAAATTTCCAGGAACTGCAATTTTCTGCCTCTGTATTTGAATTTAAGAAACTAGCATTGCTCTTCTAGGAATGCCCCCATTTTGAAATAAGTTCTACTGCTGTCTCAGAGGAGATAACAGGAAATTCCATCAATGTTGTTATCTTTTATTGTCTTCAATTTCCTTTCCTGCATTTGATGACGTATACGCCAAAATTTGCTTTCACAGTCGCATCTGTTTCCTTAGCAACAGCTGCTGGCTCCAATTTATTCCATCGGCACTGTATTTCAGATTCAAAATTACAAATGTCCTAGATATTCAGCATTCCATTGCCCTGCAAACCATGTTTTCACCACATTTGGAAATCCATAGACATTGTCCATATTCAGCATTACCATAGACATACTATAGACCCTTCCCTCTTCGGCAACACAGATGCACTCTAACTTGAAGCAGTCCCTGGTCCTTTAATTTCATCCACTGCGTCATCCAGCACTTTTAACAAAAACACAATCTTCCTTTCTGATATGAAGGATTCCACATGTCAACAACGAATGGGTACCAATACTTATTATTATTCTTCTCAATTCCTTCTTCCAATTTCAATTCTTGCTACAAATTCATCGTGCCTCCTCTCTCTCTGACCCTGAATGATCTGTTCTTTAAAACACCTCAGCTTCTTCTCCCCATGTTCCCCACCTTAATGAATTGTACTCGTCACTATGCTGAGCTCTCTGCCCTGCCACTCTCATCTTTCATTTCTTTGCTTGTTCCATGCTCACCGGCATTGATCTTGTATCATGAAATATTTTGTCATTTACTCTATCCTTCCCTCCATCCTGTCATAGACCTTCTTTCATTCCCCAACCTCTTTTTTTTATCAGGTCAAAATCTATTACATTTCTAACGTTTCCCAATTCTGATGAAAAGGTCACATCATGTTTTCCCTCAACAATTTCTGCCAAGACCTCAATATTTACAGTGTCTTCTTAAACTCAGAACTATAGAATTGTTACACTCATAAAAGAGGTCATTTAACCCATTGTGGCTGAACTGGCTCTTCACACAAGCATCATTACCTCGTGCCAATCTTCTGTTTTTCCCCCCATACTCTTGTAAACTATTTCAATCTAAATAATCATTCAATGCTCTCTTGATTGACTCAAATTAACCTACCTCCACATTTCCAGTCAGTGCATTCCATACCCTAACTATTCATTGTCTGAAAATGTTTTTTTTCTTGCATCACTCGTTTCTTTTGTACATCATTTGAGGTCAAGATCCTCTCATTTTTGTTCTTACAAGTGGGAACAACATTTGCCTGTCTACTCTATTCAGCCCTCTTGTGATTTTGAGAACACCAATTAAATTTCCTCTCAGCCATTTTCTTTCATATTTCCAGTATCTGCAATATTTAGCTTTCGTTCAAAACACTCATTACAACTCTAGTTACCTGATATGCTAGAATATTGGGCCTCACAATATTTAGGGTGATCGACATCGAGATGAATTGATAAATGCAAGGTTGTTTTTCTAAGAAAACTCAAAAGAGGTCACAAAATTTATGTTGTATAGGGCTGAAGACATGGCCAACAACGAAGAAGTTAAGAAACTGGGATAGATGAGACCAGAACTGGACAGATGCATAGTTTGCTGACGGCTGTTGGGCAGGAAGAAGCAAGAGCTGAGTACAGGGAATTATATAGACAACATTTCTGGAAACATTTTGTTACGAAGACAATAGGTTGTGTGGGTTGGAGTACCATGTTATAAAGAGACATGGACAGATTAAGTGAGTAAAAGTATGGCAGGTAGAATTCAATCTGAAGTGAGGGATGGTGATCTGCCTACACTTTCAAGTCAGGATATCAGAAGTTTTGATGCACCACAATGGAAATATTGATTATTTGTTTTTATCTTAAATTGATTTACATGTTAGTACTTGCATGTTGTTGATTCACTAAATTGTTTTTTTAAAGTTATCTAACTTTAGATGGCAACCAGAACAACAAATAGGGCCAAGAATTATATGCAAATGATCAGACTGAAAAATTATAGTTCTTTAATAAACATTGAGTCTCTTCCTGCCATGACTTTATTTTCACCAGCTGATTTGTTGGCATTATGGCACGTGTACTGAGAACCAAGAATTCTTCAGACCAAAAAAGCAACATTCTTTGCAATAATCAGATGCAATGATAAGAAGTAGACAAATATACTTACACTTACATAAATAAAGAGTCATGAGACTCAAAATGTTAATTCTGCTTTCTTTATACAGATGCTGCCAGACCAGAGTTTCACCAGCAATTTCTGCTTAAACATGCAGAATCTATCTTTTACCCCACTTTCATTTTTCTTCTACATCCTTCTTCTTTTATTTAGATGTCTTATTTGTAGTAATCGCTGCAACTAGGCAAATCTTTTGCAAGTGGGGTATCTCATGTTGGATACTTTTAATAATTACGTACCACTCAACTCAAAAATGCTTTGTGTATAATTTGCTATGAGACAATAGTAGCATGAGGGCAACAATGGGAACCCAATTGGAAACAGGACCAATAATGTACTCCCTCAATGAAATTTAAGGACTGATAAAGAAACAGATGAAGGTTCAACATGAGATACCCCACTTTCAAGGAATTTGGTTTGTTGCAGAGATGATTGCAAATAAGAAATAAAAGGAAAAGGATATAGAAAAAAGAAATTGCAAGTGGGGTGAAAAATACATTCTGCATGTTTAAACAGAAATTGCTGATGAAACTCAGCAGGTCTGGCAGCACCTGTGAAGAGAAAACAGAATTAACGTTTTGAATCTGGTGACTTTTCATTTTTGCATACAGATCGTTCTGCTATATTGCACATTTCATTAATGTGATTATGCTGAAACATGACTGATGAATTGGGGACACTATTTCTATCACGTGAACTTTTAAAACGTATGTTGCCTGTAACGCGATTACAGTGTCGACACTTTTAGTGCTGTTTTTAAAGCATGGCTTTTCTGTAACGCAGGGTTGCACAAGAATGCAACCATTGCATTATAGAAGAATTGACTGTATATAAACATAAGATCATAAGACATAGGAGTGGAAGTAAGGCCATTCGGCCCAACGAATCCACTCCACTATTCAATCATGGCTGATGGGCACTTCTACTCCACTTACCAGCACTCTCTCCGTAGTCCTTAATTCCTTGTGACATCAAGAATTTATCAATCTCTGCCTTGAAGACATTTAGCGTCCCGGCCTCCACTGCACTCTGCGGCAATGAATTCCACAGGCCCACCACTCTCTGGCTGAAGAAATGTCTCCGCATTTCTGTTCTGAATTGACCCCCTCTACTTCTAAGGCTGTGTCCATGGGTCCGAGTCTCCTCGCCTAACGGAAACAATTTCAGTCCACCCTTTCCAAGCCATGTATTATCTTGTAAGTTTCTATTAGATCTCCCCTTAATCTTCTAAATTCCAATGAATACAATCCCAGGATCCTCAGCCATTCCTCGTATGTTAGACCTATCATTCCAGGGATCATCCGTGTGAATCTCCACTGGACACGTTCCAGTGCCAGTATGTCCTTCCTGAGGTGTGGGGACCAAAACTGGACACAGTACTCCAAATGGGGCCTAACCAGAGCTTTATAAAGTCTCAGTAGCACAACGGTGCTTTTATATTCCAATCCTCTTGAGATAAATGACAACATTGCATTCGCTTTCTTAATCACGGACTCAACCTGCATGTTTACCTTTAGAGAATCCTCGACTAGCACTCCCAGATCCCTTTGTATTTTGGCTTTACGAATTTTCTCACCGTTTAGAAAGTAGTCTACGCTTTTATTCTTTTTTCCAAAGTGCAAGACCTCGCATTTGCTCACGTTGAATTCCATCAGCCATTTCCTGGACCACTCTCCCAACCTGTCTAGATACTTCTGCAGCCTCCCCACTTCCTCAGTACTACCGGCCTGTCCACCTAACTTCGTATCATTGGCAAACTTGGCTAGAACGCCCCCAGTCCCTTCATCCTACAGAAGTTTGCCTACTTCTTATCATTACATTTGATTGTTGGAACGAATGTAGCTTTCTTGGTCTAAAGAACTCAATGTGGAGGTGCCAGTGTTGGACTGGGGTGGACAAAGTTAAAAATCACACAATACCTGGTTATAGTCCAACAGGTTTTATTGGAAGTACAAGCTTTCAGAGCACTGCTCCTTCATCAGGTGGGGCAGGATCACAGGACACAGAATTTCCACATCCTCACACAAGTGCATGCACACACAAGTCTATGAGGTGAATTTGCATTTGCAGATACTTTCCATTTTGTTCATAAAACAAACAATCTGTAGGCTATAACCTGGTATTGTGTGAATCTTAACTAAATAATTCTTGGTAAAGAAAAATGGATTCAATGGGAAACAAAAAAGAAATAAAGGAAGAAAAATCTAAATTTAAAATTTATGAAATCTCAAAACAATTCACCACGTACATTAACAAGGTTAAACAGTTTAAATAGTTTTTTTTAAAAAATGATATTAAAACACCCAATCACTTGTGTCACCAGTTCAAAGAAGAAATTACAAGCACTGTTTACCAGGCCCATTTCTAAAAGCTGTGAAGAAAGTATTGGTGGCATCACATATTCCTTCTCTCAGGGCACTGGAACACAAACATAGCTTCCGAACAGAGGCAGCAGTTGGAAATTATGACTTGCCCCTCCACACCCACTGCCCAGACTAGTTGATAACTACTGTAGTCAAGCCCAAGAAAGTCCTTTGATTTGCGACCACCTTTCACCAACTAATACTCCGCACCACATGTTCAAAGGTCAGAAATGTGGGGTTAAAGTACAACCAAAAGAATATCTGGCTTTTCAAACAGCTAAACAAAAAAGGGGTCTAATCGCCCATAATTAACACATACATAGTCTATGGATGTTAAATTGTTCCCTTTCTCCATCAGTAAAAAGTGAGGTCTGCAGATGCTGGAGATCAGAGCTGAAAATGTGTTGCTGGTTAAAGCACAGCAGGTTAGGCAGCATCCAAGGAACAGGAAATTCGACGTTTCGGGCCAGAGCCCTTCATCAGGAATGAAGGGCTCTGGCCCGAAACGTCGAATTTCCTGTTCCTTAGATGCTGCCTAACCTGCTGTGCTTTAACCAGCAACACATTTTCAGCCCTTTCTCCATCAGGCAAGTTAAGAATTATCACATGGAACTTCGATTATCCGAATATCAATTGTCCGAATTTCAGGTCATCCGACGAAGGTCAAGGTACTGATAGAAACATTACACCAAAAAGGTGCTTCCATCACTGATCGCATCTTTTGTTTACAATGATTAAAAGTGAATTCGGCTTTCTGAAATGCTGCCGAGAACAGACCTGGACATCGATGAGAGCCCAGGCACTGTCTCCAAACGATCGATCTCTGTCTCAATCTCCCTCTCCTTTCCCTAGAGTTATACACAGGGGTGTACCCTAAACCCTCCCCTTTCCCAGATAATCTCTCCAACATTGTCCTATACAGGACAGAGTGGGGAATTCTCAAAAAGTTGCAGTAGTACATTGTGTGGAGGGTTGTGTGTGTACGTGCATGTACTATTTTGAGACTCACCCCCAAAGGCAGCGGCGTAGTCCTGTTGCTGGGGATGGGGAAGGCAGGGGAGGCGAGGTTGGAATGGCGGAGGTTGAGACGGATGGGGGCTCACTCACTGTGTGCTGCTGCCGAGTCTCCTGAACGGGGAGTGGACTTAGGAAGTGCTTGCTGTGTCAGTCCCAATGAACTGATTGGGGACGGTGGGGGGGGGGGGGGCGCGCGGGAAGAAGAGGCTTCAGCAATGCTGGGGTTCCTTACACACAAATGTGTGTCTGCTCAGAGACAAACCCTGAGACGGAGAAAGGGAGCAAGGCGGCAGAGCGAGGAGCAAGGAAACTTCAGAAAACTCTTGAGTCGCAGAGGAAAGGTGTTGAATCAATTAACTGAATATTTTGTTTGGATAATTGCGGTTCCTCTGTAGTTAATACTCTTGAATCACCAGTTTCTGCAGTAAGTTTAATATGCACCTAACATGAAAATTAGCAAAATTCTTCAAAACAAATTGAAGAATAAAAGGTGAGATAGTTTCTGAAAAGTAAATGGTGACCAACAAGTTCTCGAGATTCACAATTCCTGGCATATCTCTTAATCCTTCGAATTTGCAGCTGATTCAGACCATAAGATATAGGAGCCGAATTAGGTCATTCAGCTTAGTGTCTGCTCCACCATTTGATCATAGCAGATATGTTTCTCAACCCCATTCTCCTGCTTTCACCCCATAACCTTTGATCCCCATACTAATCAAGAACATATCTATCTCTGTCTTAAGTACTCAACGACTTGGCCTCCACAGCAATGAGTTTCACAGATTTGCCATCC
Source organism: Hemiscyllium ocellatum (assembly GCF_020745735.1). Taxonomy (NCBI): domain Eukaryota; kingdom Metazoa; phylum Chordata; class Chondrichthyes; order Orectolobiformes; family Hemiscylliidae; genus Hemiscyllium; species Hemiscyllium ocellatum. Next base: position 123,197,272 of record NC_083405.1, on the reverse strand, counting down.
TCTAGTCGAAGAAGTTCCACATCTCAGTTCTAAAGGGTTGTCCCTTCACCCTAAGGCCGTGCCCTTTGATCCTAGTCTCTCTTGAATAGGAAGAGTTTGGAGGGATATGGGCCAGGTGCTGACAGGTGGAACTAGATTGGGTTGGGATATCTGGTCGGCATGGACGTGTTGGACCGAAGGGTCTGTTTCCTTGCTGTACATTTCTATGAGGAGAAAGTGAGGACTGCAGATGCTGGAGATCAGAGCTGAAAATGTGTTGCTGGAAAAGTGCATCAGGTCAGGCAGCATCCAAGGAGCAGGAGAGTCTTCAGGAATGAGGAAGAAGGGCTCATGCCGGAAACGTCAACTCTCCTGCTCCCTGGATGCTGCCTGATCTGCTGCACTTTTCCAGCAACACATTTTCAGTACATCTCTATGACTCTATAAATGAACCCTCTCAATATTCTGTAAGTTTCAGTAAGTTTCCCCCATATCCTTCTAAACTCCAAGTACTGACCTGGAGTCCTCAATCGTTCCTCATTTGACAAGCTCTTCATCCTAACATTATTCTTGAAAACCTCCTCTAGGGCCCTACATCTAAGGCAGAATGTGCTGGCTGGCATTGGAGGGAATCCAAAGTACTCTCAATATTTCAAATGCGTCTGACCAGAACCTTGTACAGCCTCAGCATTACTCTTGTATTTTAGCACTTTTGAGATAAATGTTAACATTGTATTTGCCTTAACTGCCAAATGAGCCAGCATGTTAAGGTTAAGAGAGTCCTGAACTAGGACTCCCATGTCCCTTTGTGATTCTGATTTCCAAAGCCTTTCTCATTTAGAAAACAGACATCTCCAATCTTCCTACCAAAATGCATAACCTCACACTTTCCCATGATATCTTCCACTTCTTTGCCCACTCTCCTAGCCTGTCCAAGTCCTTCTGCAACCTCGCCATATCCTCAACACGAACTGTCCCTCCATCTACCTGTGTCACCTGCAAACCTAGCAACAATGTCCTCAGTTCTTTTGCTCAGACCATTATTGCAGAATATGAATTGTTGTGGTCTCAACATGACCCATGCTGAACTCCATTAGTAACCGCTGCCAGCTTGAAATAGATCCCTTTATTTCAGACTGCATTCTGCCAGCTAGCCAATCTTCCATGCCAGTAACTTGCCCCAAACACCATGGGCTTATATCTTATTTAGCAGCTGCCTGTTTGGCACCTTATCAAAGGCTTTCTGGAAATCCAAATAGATCCTGTTGACCGGCTCTCCTTTATCTAACTTGTTCATTACCACCTCAAAGAATTCTAACAGATTGGTCAGGCATGACACCCTCCCCGCCCCACAGCAACCAAAACTGTGCTGACTCAGCCCTATTTTACCATGCACTCCTAGTAAGCTAAAATCTCATCCTTAATAGAGGACTCTAAAATCTAACTAACAACTGAGGTCAGGCTAAGCACTTTGTAATTTCCTATCATCTGTCTCCTTCCCATCTCAAGGGTGTTACTTTAGCCATTTACCAGGCCTCTGGGAACCTCCCTGACTCAGTGATTTTTGAAAGATCACCACCAATGCCTCTATGATCTCCTCAGCTATCACGTTCAGAACCCTGGGTGATTTATCCACCTTCAGACCTTTCAGCATCCCTGGCAGCCATGACACTCATCTCTGCCCCCTGACTCTTGCACATGAGCATTTTTTTTCTTTGTTTACAAAGTAAGATCTGTCGTGTGGTCCCGGAACCAATTTTGAAATGTTAGCTTTAATCTCCGAAGTAATAAGCTGCCCCTATCCAATGCATTTTTAAATCTCAAATCTACTCAACCCAGGTATAGGTTTATTTGGTTGAAGACTTAGAATGCTTCGTCACATTCCATGTAGACGACTGTTATAAATTTGCTCTTTTCCTTTCCAAGTTGCTAAAACAGGCCATAGAAATGAACCACCAATTCCACAGCTCCATCCATCTGGGCTATGTTTTCAAATTAATATTATGATCATGGTTCAAGATCAATATAATCAACAAAACTGCTTGAATTCAGAGTTATTCTATTTTCTAAAGCCCATAGAAAATACAGTTTAGTCACTCGTGTGCTAATATTTGAAGCAAACAAGTTAGCCATGGTATAATTTGTTAGTGCTACAGAACAAACAGACAGAGCTTTGATAAGGAGATTCTCAAAAACACACACAGAGGCATGCACACTCGCTTTGGATAAAGACAAAAAGCACCAGACATGGGACTACTGCTATCCACCATTTAGTCTTACCAAATGGAGAAGGTGAATTCTCGACCTGGAAAGTGCATAAATCAAGACCTACGGGACCCAAACCAGATAAAATGGATGAATAACTGGGAAATAAAGACCAAACAAAAACGAAAGAAGCACACACAGTATACCCAACTGAAGAGCATGCTACAGTTTTTGGGCAGTAGAGAATAAAGCAGCATAATCATTGATTGTTAATGTCTTCACAGAATTGCATCAAGCAGGAAAGCAATTTACTGCAAAAAGAAATTTTGGGGAAAAATACTCAAACAGCTACTGTTCAGAGACAAATGCATTTTACGACAAATAAGAACTAGAACAAAGCACAGAATTTATGTAAATTTGCATGCTCAAACTTCACAGGAAGCCATTTTGCCACTACAAAGACTTCATGAACTCTGCAACACTGCACACAACGTACCAGTCTCATCTCCTGTTTTGTCCAATTCATCAGAGAGTATTCCAAGGATATCATCTTCTGTGGTTAGGACTTCTGAGAGATCAGCTAAAGGGTCTTCACTGTTACCTGTAGAAAATCAAAGCAAACTTCTCAGTTTAGCATGCACTAGCACTTTTTTAAAAATTTAAACATGGACATCACATGCTGCCAGCTTTTATTGCCTGTTCCTAGTTGCCGTCGAGACGGTGGTGGTAAGCTGCCTTCTTAAACGAAAACAGTCCACATGCTGCGAATTGACCACAAAGATCTTCGGAAGGGAATTCCTCAATTTTGACCAAGTGACAGTGAAGGAATAGCGATATATTTGCAAGTCAGGATGGTGAGTGGCTTAGAGGTGAACTTGCAGACAGTGGTGTTCTCACATATCAGCTGCTCTTGCCCTTCTAGATAGAAGTGGTCATGGGTTTGGAAGGCTCTGTCTGAGGATCTTTGGTAAATTTCAGCAGCGCATCATGTAGGTGGCATACAACGTAGCTACTGAGTGTCAGAGATGGAAGGAATGGGCTACTTTTTCTAGATGGTATCAAGCTTCTTGAGTGTTGTTGGAGCTACAGCATCCAGGCAAGTGGGGATTATTACATCACATTCTTGATATTTGTAGGCATTGCGCATGTGTTGAGTCAAGTTAATGGTCATCCCAAGGATTTTGACAGGGGGGAATTCAGTGATGGTAACACAATTGAATGTCAAGGTATGGTGATTAGATTGTCTCTTATTGGAAACGGTCATTGCCTGACATTGCACCCCTTCAGCTGGATGCAGAAGATCATATGATATTAATTAAAGCAAGGTATATAATGTCCTTGAATCCTGACCAACATTACTACTTCAACCAATAAGAATACCAAGGCCGAGTTCAGTTGCTCAGTTCATTAACATTTGTAATTATAGCTGGCTATGTAAATAGTCAGGAAGTTCAACACTTTTAGATATTTCAGTGAGGTATTTGTTTTAATCATTAAGGCAAAATGAAGCAGAGGTGCAGCTTGCACTACAGTCAAGAAAGTATAAAGAGAAAGATTACGTCCAAATAGAAACTTGATGACTCCAGCATAACCTGGGAACATCCTAACAACTGCAGTACTGAATGCTCAAGCAATTTTTTAAATCTGATCCAGTCAATGCAACTGATCATGTTCGAAATAGTTGACTAATATATGCAACAACTTAACACCTTGGTATAACAATAACCAATGATAGAGGTAACATTCTGATAATGAGTACACCTGGATGATAATAACTGCAACAGGATTAACTTTGACATAATTAAACAGGAGATAAGCCAATAATATAACGCAATATTCATTTAATTTTGAAGGGGATAGCTTCAATGAGCAACCTCCTTAAACAGCTGAACAAAGCCCTGGCAATGGAAAAAAAAACCGGAGGACAAATGGACCAGAATGTACATATACAGGTTAAATACACTTCAAGGCCTAACAAATGAAAACAAAGAAAGTCAATCATAAATGGAGTGCTACAAATAAGAAAGAAAATAAACTTTACAAGGTGTAACGGCAAAGGTGAAGTAAATGACGTCAGATGCAATAGAATCTGATGGCGCAGCTGAGGAATTACAGAATGACCTAAACAAAACCTGCATGCTGATTTGGAGATGCCGGTGTTGGACTGGGGTGTACAAAGTTAAAAATCATACAACACCAGGTTATAGTCCAACAGGTTTATTTGAAATCACTAGCTTTCGGAGCGATGCTCCTTCATCAGGTGGTTGTGGAGTGCACAATTGTAAGACACAGAATTTATAGCAAAAGTTTACCATGTGATGTAACTGAAATTATACATTGAAAAATACCTTGATTGTTTGTTGAGTGTCTCATCTGTTAGAATGACCACAATAGTTTCACTTCTTTCATAGGTAAATCGCAATTTTTTTTTAAAAACGTTACATTCTCAGGTTAACTGTAACAATTGGTGTCAGCCAGATAAGATGTTAAGATGTTGAAGGTGTTAGCCTGTCTCCCATGTGCATCCTCTCACAGACTTAGAGGCTTTACACTCATACACACACACACCTCTCACCCCCACCCCCCCCCCCCAGACAGAGAGAGACACGCATGCATACACACACACACAAACTCACATGCACACATACGTTTATGGAGTGAATTTGTACTTGCAGAGTTACATTGTACTTTGCTCAAAAACTGCATGAATCCATGTTAAACTACATTATTGCACTTTTTCGATTAGAATCAGTCTAAACATTAAGGCACAGATATGGAACACAGGAGGCGAACACCTTCAACATCTTAACATCTTATCTGGCTGATACCAATTGTTACAGTTAACCTGAGAATGTAACTTTTTAAAAAAAGTTTTATGATTTACATATGAAAAAAGTGAAACTAGCATGGCCACTCTAACTGATGAGAGACTCAACAAACAATCAAGGTATTTTTCAATGTATAATTTCAGTTATGTCACACTGTAAACTTCTGCTATAAATTCTGTGTCTTACAATTGTGTATTCCACAACCACCTGAAGGAGGAGCGGCACTCCGAAAGCTACTACTTCCAATTAAATCAGTTGGACTATAACCTGGTGTTGTGATTTATAACTGCCTGCTGATAAATGCTTTAAACAAATTCATGTAGCTGTATACACATACTGATACAGATGCTGAGCTAGCTAATGAAGAGATTGATCTGAAAACATTACAAGACTTCATGCTGACGAAGTTCACAACCTCAAATAGCACTGATAAAAAAAATCAAGCAGAACGTTGAGGCCCTTGTGATTAAGGAAATACCAGCATCCACCCTTGAAGCAGAGATTTTGGATATCAGCAGATTGAGTTTGATGAAAGAAAGTTAAACATTTTGGTTTTCAGGCTAGTAAGTCTAATTGTAGGAAACCTTGAGTAAGCAAGCTATTACATAGAATTAAAGTAGCTAATTTTGGACACTAATTAAAGATAAAATAGCTACTACAGATGAGGAGAGGTATGCATTAATTATCAAAAAAGAAAGTTTAAGACTTACAAACCCATACAGAATAATAGATATCTGAAATGACATTCTCCAAGTGCAGTAGTGGGTCAAAAACTCAGTGGATTCTTCTGAGGCACAAGTCAATGCGATCATGGAGAGATTGTACACCATAAGAAACAGGAACAAGAATTGGCTATTTGGCCCCTCAAGCCTGTTCTGCCATTCAATAGCATCATGACTGATCCGGCATTCCTCACATTCACTTTCCTGCTCTTAGGATGACACAGAATTGCGATTCCAATGAGGTAAAGGCCTAGCTCGTCTGCACATAACTGTGCAGAAAAGTATTAAGCAAGTGCGCAAAACTCAACCTTAGTTTGTACCCTGACAACATTATAACTTGTGTCAGTCTTCTGAATCATGGTATGGCCTCTCAGATGACAAAAAGCACATAATGTAGTTATTTTACTTCCTTAATGGGAAACGCTAATAACGGAGTATTGTGTGCCTATACATACCTTGTCCTCCCTGATGTTTTGTTGCCACCTGAGTGGCTGAACTCAATAGTGGATCAGAGGAAGGATCCAGGAAACTTATATTTGCATTCAGAGCTCTGTTTGATGGCCGAGATAATTCTTCATCAGAAAGAGCATCCAGACTCAGTTTACTTTGTTGACTTGCAAGAAGTAGGTTTTTTCCAAAGAAGGCTTCCTGTAAAAGGGATAAATTAAGCAATAAAATAATGCTATTAAAAAGCTGTACTCCAAAATAAACAAGGGTTACAGTTTGGGAGAGATGGAGGAATAGTACCAATATCTCTGGACTCGTTATCCAGTGACCAGTTATCCCTGGTGACAGGGTTTAAATCATACCTTGGCAGCTTGTGGAATTTAAGTTCAATTCATAATATGTATGGAAACTGGAACTGAAAGCTAGTCTCCATAATGATGGCAACAAAATATTAATCGTTATAAAACCAATATGGCCCATTAATGTCCTTTTGAGAAGGAAATGTGCCATTCCTGTCTGGTGGCCCCTTACATGGGACTCCAGACCAAGAACAACATGACTGTCTCCTAAATGTTCTCTGATAAGGACTAGCACCACCCAGTCCAAGAACAAACACGGTGAGGAGGATAGCCTTCGATTACAGAGGATATAGACAGACAGTCAGATGGGCTGATCAATAGCAAATGGAATTCAATCCAGATAAAAGTGAGGTGATGCACTTGGGCATGACATACAAGGCAAAGAAAATATAGGACGAACTATCGGACTCTGGAAAGCACCAAGGATCAGAGGGACTAAGGTGTCATGACAGGTGGAAAATGTGATTAAGGTAGGTAGGTATATGGGAAACTTGCCTTTATTACCAGAGACACAGAGTTAAAGAGTAGGGAGGTCATGCTGGAACTGTATAAAACATTTGTTAGGCTACAGCTAGGAGACTGTGGGCAGTTCTGGAATCTATATTATAGGAGAGATGTGATAGCACTGGAGAAGGTGCAGAGGAGATTTACCATGATGTTGCTTGGGCTGGATAGTTGTAGTTATGAAGACAGAATGAACAAACTGGGATTATTTTCCCGAGAGTGAAAGAGATTGAGAGGGGATATGACAGAGATATATGAAATTTTGAGTGGCACAGATAGGGGAGACGGGGAAGAGACGTTTACCCTTAATGAAGGGATCAATGATCAGAAGGCATAGATTTAAGGTTTGGGGCAGATGATTTAGAGGGGATGTGAGGAAAATCTTTTTGGGATCTGGAGCTCAGGTGTTCAAGGCAGAAATCCTCACAACATTTAAGTCGTATTTAAATGTGCATTTGCGATGCCAAGGCATACAAGGCTATGGATCAAGTTTCAGAACATGGGATTACAATAGTTAATGGTTGTGATTGACCAGCATGGATGTGATGTGCTGAAGGGCCTTTTTCCTGTGTTGTAAATCTCTGCGACACTATAAATAGTGATGGTCAACAACATCCACATCCTCTGAAGGCAGAAATTTAAAAAAAGGAAGAGATTAATAAACGGCTTAACTTTTAGTTGGGTACAGCCAACGTCTCCTTAAAAAGATTCCATGCCTGTGCCTTCAGAATGCTTAATCAAGCAAGTGTGGTTTCACTATTCATCATTTCACTAGCAATGCATTTCAAAAGGTGAGCAAAAGGCTGAATTTGAATATTTCATTTCATGATCTATATTGCGTGCTTTACATGTTTTTGTTAGAGTAGACAAACCAGATCAACTCCAGGAACTAAGGATGGCATTGACCTTTTATTCTTTTAAATGCACTTGTACAAAGATCATTTAGAGGAATACTCTCGTTGCATGATCATGCTGTGGGTCATTACCAATGGACTGCCTTTTTTCCCCCGACTTTGGGAGCCTTTGACCTGATTTAGAAACTCCAGCAAAACCTGTGCCAAAAACATCTAGCTGCCAACGTGAAGCAAGCCAAAAGTGCACTGAGGTGACTAAGCTCAATTCTGCATTGCCAGCTTATTTGATTTATCACCTGGAACTTGAAGCGCAGCTTTGATTCTATGCCAGAACCTAACCTACTGCAATCTGCAGAAAATCCACTCAGCAGCTCTAATTTTAAAGGGATATAGGTGCTTAAAAATTAAAGGGGTTACATCTGAGGACAAATATTGATTTATTCTTCATAAGAAATAAAATTAACATTGGACATACACAATACTTGAAAATGAACAATTTACAGGACTAGGACAAGACAGACCAATTCGATAACCTTTCCTATGAATCAAGACAGGCACAGCACGCCAAAGGCATTTTTCTATGCTGTAAGATACTTTGATTTGGTGTCAATGTTGCATCTGTGGATGGCAGGGAGAGGGAAGAAAATAAATATCAGGCAAAAATTAAGTGAAACCCAACCCCATGTGGAGACACGAAATAGCAAATGGTAGAGAATGTTTAATGTCTGGCAAGTAGATGTGAACAGTACTGCTCTGTTTGGCACAGGAAGGTATTTTTCATAAAGCACAACAGAGCATATTGTCTGTCAGAAGGACAAATCAGCCTGGGCAGCTCCATCTACATTATCTACAGGCCTCTTCAGATCTTAGCCACCCAAAAATAAAGAAATCTGTTTAGCTGCTGCTTCTTTTCCACAAGAAAACAGCAGCTCAGATCTTTGAGTCTCCTTGGAGAAGGACATACATTACCCAGCTTCCCTGAACACTTCAAGAAAGTATCTAACTCTGAGTTAAGAGTCAGTACTTCAGAAAGTTGTGTCTTACTTATCTAAGTAGTCACCTTAGGCAAAACAAAAATCCATGTCTAGCAAGGAGTTTGATTTCAGATATGATTCGTTTGGAATTGGAAGCCAGGAGCAAAGCAGTAAGAGAGTGGCAGGCCAATACTTCTTGCTGCACCTTGTAAAATTTGCTTTACAAACAAAGTCTGTGTTAGATCCTTTAAATGGTAGAACAACCGTCTATCTGATCCACTTTCTAACTGGTTGTGGCTTGATTTGCTTGTACGAAGGTATCCTGCAGGATAAATTCCACAATTCAGTTGAAAATAATACCTAGAAATGAACACCTGCAATCAGTACCATGAACTTGACAAGTTGTTCTAAAAGAACACACTTTGTTAACTAATGCTAATTATGGAAGGAAATCTGCCAATCTGAACAGGTTCTTTTCTAGTCTCACTACAATCGCATGGTAATGTGGCTCATTTTTAAGTACCCTCTGAAGTGGTCCTACATGTCATTCAGTGGGGAGGCGATGGCCTAGTGATATTATTGCTGGACTATTAATCCAGAGACTCAGATAATGTTCTGTGAACCTGGGGTTCGAATTTCACCATGGCAGGTGGAATGTGAATTCAATTAAAATCTGAAATTAAGCGTATAAATGATTTCAGATTTTAATTGAATTCACATTCCATCTGCCATGGTGAAATTTGGGCACTATAGCAGGGGTGCATTTTGGGTAATATACAAAATTAAGTGTATAAATGATGACTGCCAATTGTTGGAAATTGGTTCACTAATGTCCTTTAAGGAAAGAAACTGCATCTCTGCCTGGCCTACATGTGACTCCAGATCCACAGCAACGTGAATATCTCAAACTATCCTCTGGGCAATTAGGAATGGTTAATAAATACTGCCAAACCAGTGATGCCCCTCATCCCATGAATGAATAAACAAACAAAAAAAATCAGTTCACCCACCATTACTTTCTAAAGACAGCTTAGATTTAGCAAATAATATTGGACATAGCCTGAGACTTTAAACAAGCAAGCTAATGACAATAGTGGAATAAGGTGTCTACAAGTCCAGAACTAAACAGAGCTGTGTAAAGTCTTCTTTCTGCAATGGACAGATTTCTCAGAAGGATACAATAAATCTAGATTACTTTAAAAGAGTAAGTGTCATGTCAAGGCTGTAAGTGTTTGGATAAAACTTGAAGAGGTTACTTAATGCTGACCATGTATAATGTATGAGAATAGCTCCAGGAAGAAATTATCTACAGTTATACACTAAGTTAAATCACAAGTTATTTAAACCCAATGACGTGCTATAGACAGACATTGGTGTAAGTACTACAGAAGTGGTGAGTCGGGGTATTATATAAGCTGTGCTTTTGGGCACTGTAGCAGGGGTGCATTTTGGGTAATATACAAAAACTGAAGAGTGTTTTGGGATTAATGAGATTATACTTTTACTGTATGTATAAAAATCTTTGAATGTGTTATGTCGATAGTTTGGCATATTCTGATTTACCTTCATTTCTTTAATAAACTACTGGCTTATCAATAAACCTGAATCTGCAGCGCTGCATGTTTATGCTTCAGCAAGAGTGGCTGCTTCGTTAAAACCAAAACAAAACAAAATGTGATCTATTAAACATTGTTTCAGTTTAGGATCTGACCTATTCAGTGATAACATCAGTTGGGATAACAAAATAAAGAATTTTAACTGTTAGATACAAGCCTTACAATTTAAAATGAAAACAAGACAAAACCAGAAACAAAAAAACAAATCAATAAAAACAGTGGATATAACTTTCCAATAACTAAACACTGACCATCAAGATGTTTAATGTCATAGATGTGCCATCCAAACACTACCTACAGTGTATGAGCAGGCAGCTTCCATGGGAGTAGAAATGCTGCCATCTGGTCTGCAACTAATTTAAAACTAATTTGTAGGAATATTTTGCTCAAAGATGTAGTCTTGATTTATGTTTCTTTGCACAATGTGGGGTGTTGCTTTGATGCACCTGACTCTTCAATTCATATTTGAGTCAGGATTGTTTCATGTTGGAAAATACATATCTCTAGTTCCTTTGAAGTCATAAACTGCACCATCCAACTTTCCACTCTAACACATTATCATTTTCTTGACCTCTAAACAACACTGAAGAATAATAAACTTCGTTCATCTTTTAGAAACTGTCTTACTCCCTTTCCACTTGCCGTTCTTTTGCTTTTTCACCTAATCTCACTAATTAAAAACATTTACACGATTAAGACTTCCAAATCTGAAAATGTTTTTAGGTGCAGGACAATATCTACAAGATTCAGCCTCTCCCTGTAGTGCAGATCCTCCAACCCTGGCAACATCCTTGTAAATCTTTTCTGAACCCTTTCAAGTTTCACAACATCTTTCCGATAGTAAGGAGACCAGAATTGCATGCAATATTCCAACAGTGGCCTAACCAATGTCCTGTACAGCCGCAACATGAGCTCCCAAGTCCTGTACTCAATACTCTGACCGAGGGGAAAGATAATAAGAGAGACGTCAGGGGCAACTTTTTCACGTAGAGGGTGATACGTGTATGGAATGAGCTGCCAGAGGATCTGGTGGAGGCTGGTACAATTGCAACATTTAAGAGGCATTTGGATGGGTATATGAATAGGAAGGGTTTGGAGGGATATGGGCCGGGTGCTGGTAGGTGGGACTACATTGGGTTGGGATATCTGGTCGGCATGGACGGGTTGGACCGAAGGGTCTGTTTCCATGCTGTACATCTCTGACTCTAAATGCATTTACAGCAGTGTGATGTTACATGTAGTAAACTTCTTGAGTCCTAATTAGAACCTGTCACAAAAAAAGATTTTTAATATCAATTCAAAGAACATAGTTAGGTTAGCCCAAAGCCACTTTTTGCTAGGATGTTCTCACCACTAAAGCAACAAAATGCAGTCACTTTCACTGAAACCCTATTAACTTTGCAGCCAATTAGACAAATTAAATTGCGATGGGTACGTAGTGATGTTCACTTCTTCAGAGCATATTAAAGATCTTGCTTTGAAATACAGGAGCAAATGATAAGACACATTTGTCAAGTAAATATACCTGCAGATATGCTGGAAAAATCTCTTCCAATTTGTTCTTTTTCTTCCGATATCGCTTTTTCATTTTCTCCACAAGCTCAGGAGCAACAGCTGCCTCATCACCAGGCAGCTCTGACAATTGGTCCACCCAACCTACTGCACAGGAAAAAAAAACTTGAATTGTTTACAGCTGAAATTAATTTTGCATGATCCAGCGTTGAAGTGTATGGCAAGATAAAGTCTCAGCTCAAGAACAGCTACTCTTTTCTCATTTATGGGAAACGGATGTCCCTAGCTAGACCAGCATGTACTAGCCATTACTAGATGCCTTTGAGAAGGTTATGGTGAGTTGCCTTCTTGAACCACTGAAGTCTACATGCTCTAGGTTGACCCACAATGCCCTTAGGAAAAGAATTCCACGATTTGGACCCAGGGACAATGAAAAAACAGCAATATATTTCCAAGTGGGGATGTTGAAGTGGCTTGAAGGGAAACTTGCAGACGGTGACATTCCCAAGTTTCTACTGCCCTTGCCCTTCTAGATATAAGTGGTCATGGGTTTGGAAACTGCTAAGGATCTTGGTGACTTTTTGAAATATATCTTTGAGATAGTGTACACTACTGCTACTGAGTGTCAGTGATGGAGGGAATGGTTGCTTGTGGATGTGGTGCCAATCAAGCAGGCTGCTTTGTCCTGGATGGTGTCACGCCTTTAGTGTTGTTGGAACTGTACCTATCCAGGCAAATGGGGAAGTGTTCCATCACACTCGCGACTTGTACTCTGTAGATGGTGGACAGGCTTTGGGGAGTCAGGAGGCGAGTTACTTAATGCAGTGTTCCTAGACTCTGACATGCTCCTGTAGCCACTACATTTACATGACGAGTCCAGTTGAGTTTCTGGTCAATAATAGCCTGCAGGATGTTAATAATGGTGAATTCAGTAATGGTGACACCATCAAATGTCAAGGGACGGTGGTTAGTTAGTCTCTTATGGAGATGGTCATCGCCTGACATTTGTGTGGTGCAAATGTAACTTGTCTCTCATCAGCCTAAGCCTGGAGATTGTCTAGATCCTGTTGCATTTGAACATGGACTGCTTCAATATCTGAGAAACGGCGAATACTTCTGAATATTGTGCAATGATCAGCGAACATGACTACTTCTGACCTTATGATGTAGGGGATGTCATTTGTGAATAAAAAATGTACTCATTCTGTGTGACTCAGAGATCCTGTGGTTTTAACTAACATCAGAGGTTTAACACTGAACCGACTGCTAATAATATCATACCATGATACGTATTTGAGTGCTTTTCTCTGCTAAACATAATTCAGTTAAGAACATTAACTGGGTACGTATGATCATTTAGTATGCAGAATACAAGTTCCCTCTTTAGATGAATGATAGATGATTTGAGAAATTTGATATACATTTTCAGGACAGCACCAATATTCTCAATTTCTGATAGAGGTGTTTTGTGCATTAAATGGTGCAAGCTTCAAAATGAGCCGCATTTGTACCTACGGAAGAAATATGCTGGATGCCCAGGCTGTCTAGCACTCATGAGCAGTCGAGTTATTTCCCCTTTTTAAACACAGTGCAAAAGCAAAATATGTGTGAATACTGGAAATCTGAAATAAAAACTGACAATGCTAGAAACGCTCAGCAGATCAGGATATAACTGTGGAGAAAAAGAATTAATGTTTCAGATAAATGACTTTTGATGAAGTCAACAATGAGTGTTAACTCTGTTTCTTTCTCCACAGATGCTGCCAAACCTACAGGATAGGCTTCCCAAGAACATTAATTCACAGGATTCTAAGTATCGGTATTTATTTTTCTCTATCATAGGAAATTTGCTTCAAACGACTTCCTGCATACTTTATAGATCACTTACCATCCTCCTTCCCAGTTATCATTTCAGAAACTGAACCAGTGGAGCTCTTCCTCGACAGTGAACGCTTTGTCTTGTTCTGTCCTGTCCGGTTCCTCTGACGTACCATAAACCCTCCAATTCCTAAAAGTGAGACAAGTAGTAAATATACCAATTATTTTTAGTTCAGAGCCATACTAAAAGCTGTATAAAGATGGGATTCTTGAAATGTATACCTGCAGAAGACAATTAAAATCATAAGACATAGAAGCTGAAGTAGGACCCTCTGGTTCTAGACTCTCCCACAAGTGGAAGTAACCTCTCTGCATTAACCCTGTCAAGTTTCCAAAGAATTTTGTGTGTTTCTGTATGTCTTCCAAATTCATTACAAGGAACAGGAAATTCGACGTTTCGGACATAAGCCCTTCTTCAGGAATGAGGACTTTCCTCATTCCTGAAGAAGGGCTTATGCCCGAAACGTCGAATTTCCTGTTCCTTGGATGCTGCCTGACCTGCTGCGCTTATCCAGCAACACATTTTCAGCTCTGATCTCCAGCATCTGCAGACCTCACTTTCTCTTCTAAATTCATTAGCCCAATTTACTCAATTTATCCTCAGAAGATAGTCTACCCACATCTTGTAGAATGTGAGGTCTCTCCCATAGCACCCCTCAGGTCATCTCCTCTGCCCTGAAATTCTTCAACTACATCCTGAAGCAGTCCCACTACTGCAGCCATGTACCCTTCCTCAGCACGTACCTATGCAACCGACTTATCCTCCATGGACTTTAGGCTACGTTCAGACCATTGCAATTTGGACCTGACCGGGACAACTGCTACCTACAGCAGCTCCAAAGCCTCCAGATAGGTTTCTCCCTATGGATCGAGTAAAAAGTGAAGTCTGCAGATGCTGGAGATCAGAGCTGAAAATGTGTTGCTGATTAAAGCACAGCAGGTCAGGCAGCATCCAAGGAACAGGAAATTCGACATTTCGGGCCAGAGCCCTTCATCAGGCTCTGGCCCGAAACGTCGAATTTCCTGTTCCTTGGATGCTGCCTGACCTGCTGTGCTTTAACCAGCAACACATTTTCAGTTCTCCCTATGGATCCTCAGCTCCATGCTCGCAGCCATGAGTCACCACCTACAGTCAGCACTGCCCCAGCTCAGGGTCTCATTCTCTGACCTACAAAGGACCTCAGCTGTTCTTCATCTTCAGAATTGATACTATCTGATAAGCTGGAGAAAAAGTAAGAAATGTAAGAATGCCAAACACTTCCTCAGTTTTCTCCAAACCCAGGAATCCTCAACCACTCCTGTTCCTTTTCCTCGGCCCTCTTTTCAGAGCCAGTTGGATGTCATAATCCATCCGGCTGCTACAGTTGCTACCACCGCTGCAAACAATGACATCACTTCTCCAGAAGCCGCTGCCTACATCACTTCCGCATCCATTTTCCTGCTCCTCAGATGCTGCCTGACCTGCTGTGCTTTTTCCACCACCGCACTTTTCAATTCTATCCATATCTGGTATCAGCTTCATGAACTGTCATTGCATCCAATGCCAGTACATCATTCCTTAGATAAAGGGTCTGAAACTGTGCACAGTTTTTTAGTCTGACTAGAGTCTTGTATAGTTTTAGCAAAACCTCCCTACTTTTATACTCCTCACCCTTTGAAATAAAGGCCAACTTTCCATTTTCATTCTTGTATTAGCCACTGAATTCATAGGCAAACCTTTTGTGATTCATGGACGAGGACTCACAAACCCCACTGCATTGTTTAAATGGGAAAGACTGCAGAAAGCTACAATGTTCATGTCCTCTATTCATCTTGTCAAAATGGAAATGCATAATTGTTAACTTCCCCATATACATACCACCTGTCAAGTTTCTGCCCACTTGTTTTGCCTGTCCATATCTCTCAGCTATAGTACATTGACTGTCCAAGTTAATTGTTAGCTGATAAATTAGATTTTTACATATCGACAGAGCTCACTTTGCCACCTACTCTCCAAGGCTAAAACTTCATTCAATTCTTTCTGAAACATGCAGCATCTCCAGGTATTTCACAGGAGGCTAGGGAGTGAATGGAAGAAACTTACACAGGAGTAGGAGTGGTGAGAACAGTTAAGAAGGAAGACTAAAGGTCAGGTTGAAGACATAGGTTTTCATAAACTTGAAAACGGTAGAAGAATTTAACAGCATTACAAACAACAAGATGCCATGATTTAAGGAGCCATCACGATTATGGAATTGAGAATACAATTTAAGATCTGGAGGTTATAACGCATCAAAGAGCATGATTTTTAAAGCCAAGAGGCCTCCTTCTGTGCTGTAATGCCTGACTTGGTACGATTAGAATGAGGCTGGCAAAATTAATTTTCATGGTTGGGAAATTTTAAACCTTGGCAGATACCGTGAGACAACACAAAACCAAATCCTGGATGGTGGTCTCATACTTCTTGGTATTAGTAATGTTCAGTATTCAGACCACCACTTAAAACTGAAGGTATTAACTCATATACTGGGGTTTAATCAGAATATCTCAAATTAATTATTCCTTCTGTCCAGAATATTATTTTCTTTGATAAATTTTCTCCAGCTGTTCCTGAAGGAGCTGAAATTTTGTCCATGTATACTTCACAGAAAGAGAACACACACTGGTTATCTCACTCAAATTCCCATTTGTAGTACAGGATATTAAAATTAAAACATGACAGGTTCTTTAGTTGCAAAAAGTATTACTGAGCTGAGTTCTCGAACATGCACTAATTCATTTCTAACAATGGTCAGTACAAATGTGATTTTTCATTGTAGTATCCAAGATCAGGTTTAAAAAAAAACCTGAATGTAGTTTTTATGGCTTAGTTACTCAACACATATGTTTACTGAACTATGTGGATAGTTATTGTACACTTGTATTTACTGTTTGCCAATAAAGAAAACTGGTAAATGTACATAACTGGGAATAGTTAATACATAAAGAATGGAAAAACGTGGCAACACCAATTGGTTTTTTAAGAGGCTTTGACAAGGCAAGAAGGTAGATGGAGGGACAGAATTCCAGAGGGCGCAGACAATGCGCCTGCAGGTATAACAGAATGCCAGGTGGGAGTAAGCAATGTTGTCAGAGAATGTTGTTCAGACAAGGAAGGAGGATTTGAAAATGAGGAACAAGGATCTTTAAATTGATTTAGTGGCACACAGGTCAGCACAGCTTCTCAAAATGTGATTTCGAATTGTGTGTTATGGGGGTTTCAATAAAGGGAAGGTTGTGAATAATGCAGACAAAAAGTTCTCTTCTCCCCACCTCACTGCCTTACTGAAGTAGTGGAGGTGCTGGTGTTGGACTGGGGCAAATAAAGCCAAAACTCACAACACTGGGTTATAGTCCAACAGGTTTATTCGAAACTGCAAACTTTTGGAGCCCCCTCCCAGCTCCTTCCTCAGGCAACTAGTGGGAGCGGGGGCTCCAAAAGCTTGTGGTTTCAAATAAACCTGTTAGACTATAACCCAGTGATGTGTGATTTGTGATTTTTATCAAAGAAAAGCACAGAAGATTGAAATGATCCTTAATAGATTGGGAAGAATAAGTTTTACTAAAATTCATAATATGAAAATAACATAATTAATAAAAACATTAACGAAACAGGACTAATTCTTATTGCAACATTGTCCCCTTTTCTCACTCAAAGTTTGTGAAAAGATTTGTAGCTCGGGTGCTCGTTGCTGTGGTTCTGTTCGCCGGGCTGGGAATTTGTGTTGCAGACGTTTCGTCCCCTATCTAGGTGACATCGTCAGTGCTTGGGAGCTTCCTGTGAAGCGCTTCTGTGATCTTTCCTCCGGCATTTGTAATGGTTTGAATCACAATATCCACGAAATGACACGACCAGCTATTCTTAGTAGCCACACATGCAGATGACAAGCAACATGAATTCAACTGGGACAACACTACTATTATAGGACAAGCCAAACAGAGAACAGCCAGAGAATTCCTAGAGGCATGGCACTCATCCACAGATTCAATCGATAAGCACATCGACCTGGACCCAACATACTGACCACTGCAGCGGACAGCTGGAAATGACAACCAGAAGCGGCAGATTCAAACCACTACAAATGCTGGAGGAAAGATCACTGAAGCGCTTCACATGAGGCTCCCAAGCACTGAGGATGTCACCTAGAAGGGGACGAAACGTCTGCAACACAAATTCCCAGCTCGGCGAAGAACCATAACCTTTTCTCACTTACATGAGACCTTATCGTACAACCATAGTTGAAAGGAAACTTGATCTCCCAGCCATCTACAAATGATGTTTTTGCTAACATATTCAATGTCACCCAGTATTTAATCTTCTAATTATTCAATGCTCTGTGGGAATGTTAATCATCTCAATTTAACACCTCCCCACGGCAGTACGAGATTGTAAAATACATCTCATTATTTTGCAGTCTTGTGTGTTGCTGCCCCAGTACACTAAGCCACTCCAGAAGTAGCTCTCAAGAGAAAATAGTTAATTGAGGATTATTATCACATTAGCAATATACTTGTTTTATGGTGCTTAGCAATTTAAACATCATTGCACCTCCAAGTCAAATGAATGTAAGTTTAGTATGACAACAGTAACTTGAAAATAACAACCAATTGAGAAGAAAAACTGGGGGAAAGATAGAAGAGAATCTGGAGGGCAATACATTGCAAAAGATTTAGCAAATAATATTATGAAGAAAGAATGAAAGATTTGCATTTATACAGCCTCTCTCCCTACCTCTGGATGTCCAAAGCACTTCACAACAATTGTCAATTTATGCATAACAAAATATAATTCCACCTTTTGTTCTTTCCAATATAATTTGCTGATCTTTTTGTAACATCTGTAAAAGCTTCAACCAATTAAGGAATATCATACTGAACTCAGCAAATTGAACCTGACAATATCCCAATCTTATTTCAGACTCATGATCAGAACTAGCCACATGCCTCAACAAGCCTTTTTAGCACAGCAACAACAATGGCACACAACCAACATGGAAAATTGTCCAGGTCGATCTTATTCACGAAAAAGAGAGACAAAATCCAATTGTGCCAATCAGCCTGTGGATCAGTTGATACTGATGTTACATGATACTTGCACAGCAATAACATGCTCACTGATCTGCTATTTAAATTCCACAAAGAACAATCAGCTCCTGACTTAATCACAATCTTAATCAAAACAGGAAAATACTAGAGCTGAACTCAAATAGCGAGTGAATGTGACAGTGTTTGACATCAAGGCAAGATTTTAACAAGCATATACCAAAGTTGAAGTCAATGGTAATAAGGTTGAGAATTCTTCACTAGTTGGAATCATACCTAGCACAAAGGAAGGTCATGATGGTTGGAAGTCAATCATCGAAGTCCAAGGATATCACAGCAGGAGTTTCCTCAGATAGTACCAAACTAACACCATTGCTACATGGATTAGGTCAGAAACTGAAGTCTGGGGAGATTAACTCACCCTTGACCACCCAAAAATCTATTCAGTGCACAAGTCAGGCTCCATTTGCCTGGATAGCTGAAGCTACAACAACATTATCTAACAAAATACCATTCACAACAATGCAGCTCACTTGATCTAACATGTATTGACTCCCACTGTCGCAGCAAACTGCAGAATATTAAAGGTTCATTGCAGCCACATCAACGCTCCTTTGGTAGGCAGTTCCTAACCCATGACATTATCATGTAGAAGATCAAGGGCAGCAGATACATGGGAACACCACCACCTGCAAGCTCCATTCCAAACCAAACATCTTGACTCAGAAATAAAAACAGAAATTGCTGATGAAACTCAACAGCTCTGGCAGCAACTGTGGGAAGAAAGCAGAGTTTCAAGTCCAATGACTCTTCATCAAACTCAGAACCAGATTGCTGCTCCTTCACGGACACAGTCTTACAACATCCTTCCTAACAACATGGAGTACATCTACACTAGCAGTCCAAAAAAAAATAGCTTTCTCAGTGGCATTTAGGGATGGACAACAAAAGCCAATACTTGCTGGTGTTGTTCACATCCCAACCAAAACAAAAAAGATCCTTGCATTTGATATTCTCGTCACCTTTAGTCAAAATTCACTTAAATTTCAGCCTTCCAAATTCCTTCTTTTTTTAAAGTATAGCACAGAAATCATTCGACCAATTCCATTATTTTTGCATGACGTTTTATTTCCCTAACCTTGCACCATCTGATTAAATTCTACCAAAAGCACTAAGGTAGTGACCAAATAATCTATATTTGTAATGTTGACTGAGAGATAAATATTGATAAATCTTAGCTCTTCTCCAAAATAGTGATAGCATCCTTTACATCTCGTATACTACTCTGGTGGACATCTGTTAAACATGCTTTTGCTCAGATAGTTCAACGAACCCGTAGTGTGGCAATGGACCTTTGTGATCAAGGATCCGGAGTGGGACCTGAATAAAACATTTTCTGACTATTATCTTCTATTATCTTCAGAAAATTACAGATACAAGTACAGAAAGAAGATATCAAATGAACTTGAAATAAAAGTTGGGTACCATAAATGACAAAGGAGTGGGAGGCAGCTAGAAAGAAAATGAGTAAGAGTAAGAGGAACTGCTGCAAACCACCAACAGATTTCACTGCTGTCTGGCACTTACTGAGTTGCTTTTACACATCAATTAAAACAGAGGGTGATTCATTATTTTCCAGTGTCTGCCAAGTATTTTAAGATGTTACAAAAGCACTTTGTCTGTACTCAATTTTAAACATGTCCATTATCAATCTACATCAAATATTTATTAAAAATATGATCATGGGTTTCAACTCAAGTTGCTCCCGGTGCACAGAAAATAGTCTTTAATTTAGTTTTACTTCAGAGCCTGGTGGATTATGTCTGCTTTAAATCAGATTGTTTACCAGGTCTGTATGGTTTCCTTTTTCTCTTCTTTAGGCTGTCAGACCCCTCAGCTCCCTTACAGTCATCATCTGCTGGTTCCCGCTCTGGACTAGTAAGTGTATCAGACTTTGCGTCACAGTCCATTACGTCAGCTGCTGTAAATTTAAGATTGAAGGGTTAACTGAAGGTAGAACATTTTCACACAACATAGCATTAAACTGTGTTGAAAATACATTCAGAGATGTTTAGTTAACTATCTCAAAAAGAGTGTTCATTTGTCAACTTGTGTCGAAACTCTAGATACAAGCACAAATTAGTCACCTCATGGAAGAAAACCACCTGCAATAGTGTGCCTAAGAAATCTCTGCTCTGCATAAGCCAGGTTAACTTTCAGACTACATTTGTGGTAACCATAACTGCAGAGAGTGCACTCACAACCCAGTAACTCAAAAGTGAGGGCACTGCCAGAATCGCCAGATTGCTGCCTGCATCAAGGATGAGGACCACCCATATCACTGAGCAATTCAAAACTATTTTAACAAAAGCAAAACCAATAAAATACATTATTTTTCAAATGTTTCTCTGATGTACAGTCTTAAAAGTTGAGTGATCTTACACTGCCAGCCAAATATCAAAGTTCACTATTGTAGTTTTACAGAACCAAGCAAGGCATTGGAGAGACAAGGGGAGTGGTGAGTCAAGCCAAACGCCCAGTGGGGAGCAAGTGAAGCAAGGTAGTGTATAGGGCTGGGAATGCAAAAATGATAACAATGAAAGCACATATGCACCTGTCAGCACGGTGGATGCCAATTTCCTGCTCTAGTTGTAAACCGATAACATCAGTAGCATTGATTACCTGGACTAGTATGGTGGCAGCAGACACGTAATAACTTTTACCATTGCTGTCTTTAATCTTTCTTTATCGCAAGCACCAGCACAGAGATGCTAAGCCAAATGAGGGGGATTCCTCTGGTGTATTGTGTTTATTGAAATTATAAACTTATTTCTGTTGAACAGTTTTGGAATTTGTTAACAGTCCATCAAAAAAATCTTTCCTAGCAAACCCACTGAACCAAATGAGAAGAATAAAGAGTTTAACGATGGGGAGAAAGATTGAAGTGCACAGGTAGTTGGAGGAAAGTGTGGAGTGAGGAAGAATGATAGATGAGGGCATGAACTGGTTAAACATGAGGGTAGAAATGTTAAATTTTGAGTGGTGGGGGTTTGGAGACGAATGGAAGTCACTGAGAATAGGGGCAAAGGTCAGAATAAACAGAGTACACTTCATCTATTAGCCCTCAACTCAAACACTATTTCGGCTGCGAGATATTCACAATCAGTTTAACTTCTTGGAATTTGGGTCTCTCTTAAATAGCACTGAATGGATGCTTCCATGCCCCCAGCTTGATCTTTGGTTAAAAAGATATACTTGGTTGAAATTTGATATTCCAGTTGATGTAAAGCGCAAATTTGTCCTTATCCAAATAACTATTTTGGGAGAAAAGGTGGGAGGAGGAGGGTGGAGGTGTAAGAAAGAATAATGGAAAAAGGGACAGGATGCTCGAATTCTTTACCTGTTGACAGCCTGAAATTTCTGACCTTTGAAAGTGTTGCATTTTATTCAAATTTATTGAATTATTTTGTCTACGTGTGGTTTATGTGGAAGAAACATGATTGCATGACTGTTAAAGACAGATGGAACTTTGCAAAGAATAAGGTCTCAAAGTCAACAATGTGCTAACAACTAGATAATCTATTTTGGGAATGTTGGTTGAGATATAACTATTGACCAGAGCACCAGGAAACATTATCCTGCTCTTCTTTGCAACAGTGCTACATAATCTTCTCAGTTTACCTTACAGGAGGTTTGACTTTGACTTAGTATTACTTGACCTGTCAGTCTAGACTTGCTTTTAGAGCAGGGGATAGTCTTGGGATATATGAATAAATTTTGAAATGAAGTCTGAACTACAAGAGAGAATGCAGAGAAGTTTAGATTTTTTAAAAAATGAACTTTCACCTTTCTATGTCAGTGTTTAGCCTATTTACTGATTAAGATTTCAAACCACTTGAATATGTTTAAACCACACTGTAGAAATTATTCACATCAATATAGACATAGTTATTTTGCAAGTAATTTTGTTCTTATAGGATAAGGATTTGTGCAGCAAGTGACCGAGAAACACAAGGAATATGTGAAAATGTTGCTTTTCAATTTCATATTGTACTGATTTTAGAAGTTATGGTAATGTTTGGACCAAATCTTGATTTTAACAGTTTGATAACTACACTAAGAATCACAAAACTAATTTACTAGTTAAAAATTCACAACAAATTGGATCCAACTTGCATGGACCTAATTTTATTTAGCCAAATTAATTGCATTTAAATGGATTATGGTTTATCTGTCATTTTAATTCTAACTCTAAAACTTACACATGATGGAAGAATAGATTTACTTTAGCTTCAAAATGTAGATATTGTAGTTCAGAGTACAGTGTTCAGGTGAAATTCAATTTTAAAAGGCTGTGTTATGGGCAACGCTACTGACAGATGCAGTAAAGAACATGCACACGCAGAAACACAGCTTTGCGATGTGATGGTGTCCAACTCTTAATTTAATTCAGATTTGCTTTAAACTAAAGTTTTCCAGCAGAACAGTATACATTAGTCCCAAGTCCAACAACACGTAGAATGTGCAATGTATTTACAACGGATAACTGAGAGACTGGCTTAAATATGTCTGTTCACATTTGCCTGTCTTCAAGATTGGGAAAGTTCCTATTGAGTGAAACTTCACTTCTCTGAATTATGTTTGTATTGTCTATTATTATAAAAGAACATGGAAATCCTTTTCTCCTCGATCATGAGAATGGCTGTTTTGGCAGCGAAGCACAATGTTCTGCCCAGAAGGAACTGTGTCTGAATGTGTTTGAGTTGTGCTTTAGTTGTATCTGTACATGTGGAGATGGATTACGTCAGTAACTTTTAATGGCAGTGGCCTATCGACTGCACTAGGAGCCCATTCCGTATTGATAAATTTAAGTAGACAGCAGATTTAAATTAGAATATCTACAGTTTTCTATTGGACATTAAAAATAAACAAGTAAAATAAAAATAAACGTGAAATAGTAAAAATTGCAAAACCTGGAAGAAAAACAGCAGTGGACAAAATACTGGCTAACAAAGAAAGAAAGAAAACTGGATGAAGCAGGATTGAATTAAAATGGCCAATGAGTTTATGAAGCTGCAGATGTTGGCACAACAGAAACCCAAATTAATGCATGAAAGAGGCTCTGTTGCAAAGAAAACAGGTACAGTTAGTAAGTTTGCAGATTACACCAAAATTGGAGGTGTAATGGACAGCAAAGAAGGTTACCTCAGATTACAACAGGATCTTGACCAGATGGGCCAATGGGCTGATAAGTGGAAGATGGAGTTCAATTCAGATAAATGCGAGGTGCTGCATTTTGGGAAAGCAAATCTTAGCAGGACTTATACACTTAATGGTAAGGTCCCAGGGAGTGTTGCTGAACAAAGAGACCTTGGCGTGCAGGTTAGGTTAGATTAGATTAGATTACTTACAGCGTGGAAACAGGCCCTTCGGCCCAACAAGTCCACACCAACCCTCTGAAGAGCAACCCACCCATACCCATTCACCACTTTACCTAACACTACAGACAATTTAGCATGGCCAATTCACCTAACCTGCACATTTTTGGACTTTGGGAGGAAACCCATGCAGACACAGGGAGAATGGAGGGATATGGGCCAGGTGCTGGCAGGTGGGATTAGGCTGGGTTGGGATATCTGGTCGGCATGGACGGGTTGGACCGAAGGGTCTGTTTCCATGCTGTACATCTCTCTGACTCGAAAACATCTTACTTAATAACAATAAAGCGTTCAAGTTATTGGATACTATAATGAGTCCATTAATCAGAAATTAAACCATAGAGTTTAATGACTTATATCAACTCTCAAATGCACCCCATTTTCAGGACAATTCACATTCATTGGGAACTTTCTCTGGATACAGTGAGACCAGTGTGCTTGGGAATTTATTTTTCATTCATTGCTGTACACAAATTGAGGCCAGTCTGCCACAGTTCTGATCCACATTAAAATCTGAAATCTCACCTAAAGAAGCCACATACTTATTTGCAGGGTGTCAGAAAAAGTCGGTGAGAAGAGCATGCGGAAGAAGGGAGCAAGAAAGAAAAGCAAGAGAAACAAAAATGTAATTTCAAACAAGAGAAGATAACTTGCATAGGAAAATAAATCTTGACTACAAACGTAGCAAACAAAATAAAAAGCAATTTAATGTTACTGAAATTGAGCAATCTGATTCTGTGTGAAGTATCAGACAATAGCTCTTATTCCAAGAAGGCATGGGCATCCCAGCTGAGGGCCTGAGTGACAGAACAAACATTAGCCAAATCTATGTTGGGAGTGGCCAAGAGTGGAATAACAATTCTTGTTTGCTTATTTAGTCTCCTCTCTTAAATGTATTACTTGAATGCTTATGAAACACATAATAAAATGCAGCATCAATTAAGCTGCTACCAACAAAAAGAGACTACAAATGGTAATTTTCCTTGATTGAAGTTTCTGCAATGAGGATTAAGTAATTATACTCAGAAGTGGAAGAGCTAAAGCCATGATGGTGCAATAAAGCACAAGTGAGATTTCAAGACACTTGTCAGATAATTTATTATTTAACACACATATGGTATTACCACAAATGTTTTAAAGCATTTTCTCCACTGAGTTATCTTATTTAGGCAAGCATATATAGTGCAGACAATATTGAGCCAACAAATCTTTTTCCATGATTATTAAGGGGATCAAACATAATATTGTACCTCTGCTTTCATCCAGATCTCCATCCATATCTCTAGATTGTTCAGACTGAGGATCAGGTGGAGTTTGCAAAACAGCAACACTGTTCTGGTTGATGATTTTTAACTTCAACTTTGGCTTGGGTCGCTTTCGACGTGGTGGAGCGACACTGAGACTTTGGAGCTGTGACATACC
The DNA here is from genome assembly GCF_020745735.1 of Hemiscyllium ocellatum. Classification (NCBI taxonomy): domain Eukaryota; kingdom Metazoa; phylum Chordata; class Chondrichthyes; order Orectolobiformes; family Hemiscylliidae; genus Hemiscyllium; species Hemiscyllium ocellatum. The sequence continues at coordinate 123,171,473 of NC_083405.1, read as the reverse complement.
AGTTTCAGTCAGACAGACACCATCCCGTGTATATGTCCTCGTCAGTTCTGTTTCGAAGAACCAGTCTTTAGTCAGTTTAATTCAAGAAATGGTTAGTAGCAATGGATACTGCAAAGGCTATGGGCCCTGACAACATCCTGAAAATGTGTTGCTGGAAAAGCGCAGCAGGTCAGGCAGCATCCAAGGAGCAGGAGAGTCAACCTCCTTCCGCCTACCCTCACCTTGACCTCCTTCCACCTACTGCATTTCCAACGCCCCTTCCCCAAGTCCCTCCTCCCTACCTTTTACCTTAGCTTGCTGGACACACTTTCCTCATTCCTGAAGAAGGGTTCGTGCCGAAATGTCGACTCTCCTGCTGCTTGGATGCTACCTGATCTGCTGTGCTTTTCCAGCAACACATTTTCAGCTCTGATCTCCAGCATCTGCAGTCCTCACTTTCTCCTGACAACATCCTGGCAACTGTACTGAAAAACTGCGCTCTGGAACCTGTCACACCCTTAACCCATCTGCTCCAGGACAGCTACACAATGGTATCTATGTGAAAATGTTATGTGCTTATACAGAAAATGCAGGACAAATCCAAACTAGCTAATTACCATCAGTTGACTCTCAGTCATTAGTATAATAATGAAAGAAAGCATTCACTGTGTTATCATTCAGCACTTACTCAGCAATAACCTGCTCACTGAGGTCCTACCATAGCCACTCAGCTCCTCATATCATTACAGCCGCGGTTCAAATACAGACAAAAGAACTGAATTCTAGAGGGGAAATGTGTGTGATTGCCCTTGATATCAAGGCTACATTTGACTAAGTGTGGCATCAAGAAGACTCAGCAAAACTGTAGTCAATGGGAAGTGGGGAGTAGTGGGGGATAGAGTGGAAAATGGGGCGGAAAAAGGCAAAGGACGGAAAAAGGGAAGAGAAGGGCTGGAATTATACCATGGAGAAGGTAAGGTCTGTAGATGCTGGAGATCAGAGTCAAAAAGCATGGCACTGAAGAAGCACAGCAGGCCAGCTGGCATCCGAGGAGCAGGAGAATCGGCATTTTGGGCTTAAGCACTTCATCAGGAATGTGGTGGGAGGGGAAGTGGGCTGAGAGATAAATATGAGGGGGAGTGGGGGTAAGGTAGCTGGGATGATGATAGGTGGGGGGGTGATTGTGATAGGCTGGAGGGAAGGGTGGAGCGGATAGGTGGGAAAGATGGACAGGTTGGACAGTTTAAGAGGGTGGTGCTCAGTTAGAGGGTTGGATCTGGGATGAGATAGGGAGGGGGAGAAAACAGGTGAGATCGACGTTGATGTGTGGGGTTGGAGGGTTCCAAGGCCTAAGTTGAGGCTTTCTTCCTCCAGGTGGCAGATGGGTTGGATTTGATGATGGGGGCAGCCCAGGACTTGCATATCTTTGGAGGAGTGGGAGGGGAAATAGGAGAACCAGAGGTAAGACCAGGATGTTAATACTGGGATATTCTACCATGCAATGACAGTAAATGTGAACCCTCCACTCCGTCAAGGACATGCAAATCCTGGGCTTCCACCACCGCCCTCTTGAACTGTCCAACCTGTCCATCTTCCTTCCCACTTGGCAGTGCCACACACCTCCGACCTATCATGATCATCCCCCACCTGCATCTACACATAACCTTCTCAACTAGTTCCCCTCCAGCCCCACCACCATCCTCCTATTTATCTCTCAGCCGCTCCCGCCCCCACAACCACATTCCTAATGAAGGGCTTAAGCCCAAAATGTCAATTCTCCTATTTCTCAGATGCTGCCCGACCTGCTGTGCTCTTTTAACACCACACTGTTTGACTGGAATCATACCAAGTTCCAAGAGAATTATTGGAGGTTACTGCACTCATTGGAGGTGAGTCATCTCAGCTCTAGGACATCACTCCAGGAGTTTCTCAGGGTAGTGTCCTAGACTTCAACATTTTCTTCATGTAGCGAGAAATGGCATGCTTGCTCATAATCTCTTAATGTTCAAAGTTTGTGAGAAGATTTGTAGCTCGGGTGCTCGTTGTCGTGGTTCTGTTCGCCGAGCTGGGAACTTGTGTTGCAGACGTATCGTCCCGTCTAGGTGACATCCTCAGTGCTTGGGAGCCTCCTGTGATCTTTCCTCCGGAATTTGTAGTGGTTTTGCACAAAACCAATGTAGTGTACAAAATCCCATGCAAGGATTGCACAAAGCACTACATAGGACAAACAGGAAGACAGCTAACGATCTGCATCCATGAACACAAACTAGCCACGAAACGACACGTGGCTTAGTAGCCACACATGCAGATGACAAGCAACATGAATTTGACTGGGACAACACTACTATTATAGGACAAGCCAAACAGAGAACAGCCAGGGAATTCCTAGAGGCATGGCACTCATCCACAGATTCAATCAATAGGCACATAGAACCGGACCCACTGCAGCGGACAGCTGGAACTGACAACCGGAAGCGAAAGATTCAAACCACTACGAATGCCGGAGGAAAGATCACAGAAACGCTTCACAGGAGGCTCCCAAACACTGAGGATGTCACTTAGACAGGGGACAAAACGTCTGCAATACAAATTCCCAGCTCGGTGAACAGAACCATAATTTCTTAATGCTCGCCATCATTGGCAACTCCTCAGATATTGACAGAATTCATGACGAAATGCTAGATTTGGACAATATCCAGGCTTGAACTGACAAGTGGCATGTAACATTCATGGTGCACAAGTGCCAGGTAATGACCATCTCTAGCAAGTGCAGTAGTGAGTAGAGTGGGTTCTTCCTTGACTTTATGTTTTTTTGAGCTATGTCTCTTGATTAAACTTAAAATATAAGCCATAACCATTAATTTAATCTGAGGCAGTGTTTTGTAGAGGAATAAGACGGTGTTATTTTCTGGGTCTGTAGATTGTGGAGGAGCAAAAATGGCCTTTAATAGAGTGAAATGCGCTTCTTGTCAGATGTGGGAGTTTAAAGAGAGTTTAAGGGTTACTGCAGATTATATCTGCAATAAATGCTGTTGGTTGCAAATCTTACCAGATCAAATGGAACGGTTGGAGAGACAGTTAGAGGCAATAAGGAATTTGCAACAGCAACAGTATGTGATGGATGGCAGTTATAGGAAGGGGGAAAAAAGTCTCAGATACAGTCACATAGATGGGTTAACTCCAGGAAAGGTAAGAGAGGCAGGCAATTAATGCAGCAGTCTTCTGTGGCTATCCTGATTTCAAACAAGTTATGCTGTTTTTAAAAACATAAGGGGTGATGGATTCTCAGGGGAACGTAGCACGAACAGCCAAGTTTCTGGTATTCAGACTGGCTCTAATGCAATGAGGGGTACGTTGGGTTCTGAGAGATCAATTGTGTTCACGGATTCTAGTCCAAAGTACAGACAGACGTTTGTGGCCAGCAGTGAAAAATTAGAATGGCATGTGGCTTCCCTGGTACCAGGATCAAGGATGTCTCAGGGAGAGTGCAGGATGTTCTCAAGGGAAAAGTTTGAGATTCTGAAGGCAGGTTACAGAGAGTTAGGCAGGAATTTAAAAAGGTCCTTGAGAGTAGTAATATCTAGATTACTCCCAGTGCTACGAGCTAGTGAGGGCAGGAATATGAGGATAGAGCTGATGAATGCATGGCTGAGGAGCTGGTGTATGGGAGAAGGATTCACATTTTTGAACCATTGGAATCTCTTTTGGGGTAAAAGTGATCTGTACAATTGGGACGGATTGCACCTAAATTGGAAGGGGACTAACCTCCCTCCCAGTATATTAGCTAGAGCTGCTTGGGAGGATTTAAACTAATAAGGTTTGGGGGGGGGGGGGGGGGGGAGAGCCCAGGGAGATAGTGAGGAAAGAGATCGATCTGAGACTGGTACAGTTGAGAACAGAGCAAGTCAAACAAACAGTCAGGGTAGGCAGGGACAAGGTAGCACTAATAAATTAAACTGCATTTATTTCAGTGCAAGGGGCCTAACAGGGAAGGCAGATGGCTAGGAACATGGGATTGGGATAACATAGCAATTACAGAAACACGACTCAGGGATGGGCAGGACTGGCAGCTTATTGTTCCAGGATTCAAATGCTACAGGAAGGATAGAAAGGGAGGTGAGAGAGGAGGGGGAGTGGTGTTTTTGATAAGGGATAGCACTACAGTTGTGCTGAGGGAGGATATTCTCAGAAATATATCCAGGGAAGTCATTTGGGTGGAACTGAGAAATAAGAAAGGGATGATCACCTTATTGGGATTGTATTATAGACCTCCTAATAGTCAGAGGGAAATGAGAAACAAACTTGTAAAGGAGATCTCAGCTATCTGTAAAAATAATAATGTGATTATGGTAGGGGATTTTAACTTTCCAAACATAGACTGGAACTGCCATAATGGCAGTATTTCTGGGAATATCCTCCTTATAAAAATGACAAACAGCAATGGTCCCAAAACAGATCCTTGTGGAACAATGCCAGTAACTGCACTTCAAGATGAACCTTTACCATCAACCACTACCCTCTGTCTTCTTCCAGCCAGCCAATTGCTAATCCAAACGTCTAACACACCCTCAATGCCATACCTCTGTATTTTTTTGCAGTAGCCTACCATGGGGAGGTAGGCAAATAGAATTGAGGAGAATCCAAAGGGTTTTTACAAATATATTAAGGACAAAAGGATAACTAGGGAGAGAATTGAGCCCCTCAAAGATCAGCAAGGCAGCCTTTGTGTGGAGTCACAGAAAATGGGGGAGATACTAAACGAGTATTTTGCATCAGTATTTACTGTAGAAAAGGATATGGAAGATATAGAAAGTAGTGAAATAGATGGTGATACTTTGCAAAACGTCCATATTCCAGAGAAGGAAGCGCTGAATGTCTTGAAATGCATAAAGTGTACCCTAGGACTCTGTGGGAAGCTAGAGAACTGATTGCTGGGCCTCTTGCTGAGATATTTGTATCATTGATAGTCACGGGTGAGGTGCCAAAAGACTAGAGGTTGGCTAACGTGGTGCCACTCTAAGAAATGTAGTAAAGACAAACCAGGGAACTATAGACCAGTTAGCCTGACGTCGGTGGTAGGCAAGTTGTTGGAGGGAATCCTGAGGGACAGGATGTACATGTATTTGGAAAGGCAAGGACTGATTAAGGATAGTCAACATGGCTTTGTGCGTGGGAAATCACGTCTCACAACCTTGATTGAGTGTTTTGAAGAAGTAACAAAGGATTGATGAAGGCAGAGTGGTAGATGTGACCCAAATGGACTTCAGTAAGGCATTCAACAAGGTTCCCCAAGGGAGACTGATTAGCAAGGTTAGATCTCATGGAAAACAGGGAGAACTAGTCAGTTGGATACAGAACTGGCTGAAAGGGAGAAGACAATGGGTGGTGGTGGGGGGTTGTTTTTCAGACTGGAGGCCTATGACCAGTGGAGTGCCACAACGATCGGTGCTGGGACCTCTAATTTTTGTCATTTACATAAATGATTTGGATGCGAGCAGAAGAGGTGCAGTTAACAATTTTGCAGATAACACCAAAATTGGAGGTGTAGTGGACAGCGAAGAAGGTTACCTCAGATTACAACAGGATCTTGACCAGATGGGCCAATAGGCAGAAAAGTGGCAGATGGAGTTTAATTTAGATAAATGCGAGGTGCTGCATTTTGGGAAAGCAAATCTTAGCAGGACTTATACACCTAATGGTAAGGTCCTAGAGAGTGTTGCTGAACAAAGAGACCTTCAAGTGCAGGTTCATAGCTCCTTGAAAGTGGAGTCACAGGTAGATAGGATAGTGGAAAAGGCGTTTGGTATGCTCTTTTTTTATTGGTCATACTGGAGTTGGGAGGTCATATTGCAGCTGTACAGGACATTGGTTAGGCCACTGTTGGAATATTGCGAGCAATTCTGGTCTCCTCCCTATCGGAAAGATGTTGCGAATCTTCAAAGGGTTCAGAAAAGGTTTACAAGGATGTTGTCAGGGTGGGAGGATTTGAGCTATATGGAGAGGTTGAACAGGCTGGGGCTGTTTGCCTTGGAGGCTGAGGGGTGCCCTTATAGAGGTTTACCAAATTATGAGGGGCGTGGATGGGATAAATAGACAAAGTCTTTTTCCTGGGGTGGGGGAGTCCAGAATTAGAGGGCATAGGTTTAGGGCGAGAGGGGAAAGATATAAAAGAGACCTAAGGGGCAACGTTTTCACGCAGAGGGTGGTACGTGTATGGAATGAGCTGCCAGAGGAAGTGGTAGAGGCTGGTACAATTGCAACACTTAATAGGCATTTGGATGGGTATATGAATAGGAAGGGTTTGGAGGGATATGGGCCGGGTGCTGGCAGGTGGGACTAGATTGGGTTGGGATATTTGGTCGGCATGGACGGGCTGGACCGAAGGGTCTGTTTCCATGCTGTACATCTCTATGACTCTAACTGGCACCATATTCACAAACATTCACACCCTCCACCACTGACGCTCAGTAAATGCTGTGTGAACCACTCAAGATGGACTGCAGAAATTTATCAAGGTTCCTTAGAAAACACCTTACAAATACACTACCATTACCATCCAGAAGGGAACAGCAGATACACAGGAACATCACCTCCTGCAAAGTTCCTGCCCAAACCACTCACCATTCTGACTTTGAAATAAATTATTTCTTCACTGATACTTGGTCAAAATCCTGGAATTTCCTCCCTAAGGGCATGGAGGGGATCTACCACAGCACATGGACAGCAGTGGGAGGAGGAGGCAGGTCACCACTACTTTTTCAAGGGCAACTTAAATTGACAATAAATACTAGTCTAATCAGCTAAGTCCACACCCTATGAATAAATAAACCACCCAAGATGGTCGATATAAAAGGCAGCTCTTTCTGATGTCAACTAAAAATGAACGATAGCTTTGATATAACACTGCCATTGCCAAGTGCCAACCAACACCCACATCACTGCATTCTGTTTTGACAAAGCACTATGTATCGTTGATATCTACTGAATGAAGCACACGAGCACTGCCCTGACGGAAGTTTCAAAATTGGAAGGAAAGTACAGATCAAAGATTTGGAGACCAAATCTGGCAACTTACCCGGTTCTTTAGTCTTTACAATAAATTGAGGTGATACCAAAGATAACTCCGTCTCTTCTGAGGTAGTCGCTGAGGCGAAAGAAATTAGAAACCTGTTAGCATACCTGAAACTTCAGCAATTAAACTGTTTAAATTTAACTCCAATCACCAGCTATCTGTTAAACATAACCACGTTTTTGTTTAAAAAGACTGAATTCATCCAAGTTTCAGGTTGCCAATTTAAAGGCTTATTTTAAAAAAAAACAGATTGAGCAAATTGGCTACTACCTGGAGTTGTCATTGCATATTGCCTACATGTGAAACAGTCATAGCCATTATCTGCTGCAGTTTCCACTTCATCTTCTGTGTTCAGATTCTGGCATATAGCATGAATCCACCTGGGAAAATACATACATTTACGAATTATCCATTGAAATAAGCATTGTATTAGACATTGAAATTGTACACCAGGCATCAATATGTAAATATCCAAAGGGATGCACAGAGGAAGAAACGGACACAAGCCATCTCCTTAGAATTGATTCACGATTTCTGCCACAATTTGACTCATTAGTTTGCTTATCTGGTCGTTCCTACCAAACAATAAAAAAAATCACTATCTAGCAGAAATAGTAGTTGAACTCTTGTCACGGTTACATAGGATTTAGAGGGCAATTTCTCCAGTGATCTTTGCTGACGTTCCGCTCAAGCCTATAGTAGTTCTTCTAAAATGCGATGGTTGCGTTCTTGTGCAACCCTATGTTACAGAAAAAAAATTGCATTGTTGAAACTGCACTTGAAGTGTTGGTGATTAGATTAGATTCCCTACAGTGTGGAAACAGATCCTTCAGCCCAACAAGTCCACACGGACCCTCCAAAGAGCAACCCACCCAGACCCATCTCTCTCTCTCCGACTAATGCACCTAACACGATGGAGGAAACTTGTGCATCCGGAGGAAACCCATGTAGATATGGGGAGAATGTGCAGTCTCCACATAGTTGCTTGAGGCTGGAATCGAACCTGGGTCCGAGGCAGTATGAGGCTGCAGTGCTAACCACTGAGTCACCGTAATGGAATTGTGTTATTGCCAACATGTTTTGAGAAGTTCACACATGAACAAATTAAGGATACTGTTTCTAATCGCGCTATAGTGAATTTGCGTTAATGAAATGTGTGTTATAGCAGACCAACCTGTACGTCCATCTTTCTTCTCACTACATGCTTCCACCATTTCCCATTAGTGAGTTAAAGAGGGGACCTGCATCTAGCTTTAAAATCTAGTACCCCCAAATAAACCTGTTGAACTATAACCCAGTGTTGTGCAATTTTTAACTTAATCCCATCAAAACCTTTCCTAATTTCACTGAATTCTATCAAGTCGCACTTACACCTCAACTTTTGTAATTTGTTCCACCCTAAACATAAAAGGGACCGAAGTATGTCAAATCCTTTCATATAAATCACTGTTTCTGTTATAATCCTTGTAAATCTTCTCTGCACTTAACGCACTCCAAGTGGGGGAGTCTAGATTAGAGTGGTGCTTGAAAAAGCAAAGCAAGTCAGGCAATATCCGAGGAGCAGGAAAACTGATGTTTCGGGCAAAAGCCCTTCATCAGGAATGGGCTTTTGCCAGAAATGTTGATTTTCCTGCTCCTTGGATGCTGCCTGACCTGCTGTGCTTTTCCAGCACCTCTCTAACCTGGGGTCTGGTTTCCAGCATCTGCATTCCTCACTTTTGTCGCACGCAAAATGTGGTCTAACCAATGTTTGAACATGACATTCCTACTTGTTAATTCTAGCCCTGCAGGAAATAAGGCTAACTTTTGCTTCTTTTATTTTTTTAAATGACCTCAAAACCTGTGATACAAGTTTCAGTGATTGGTGCAGTTGTATGCTGAGACCCCTTTATTCCCATCTGGACTTTCACCTTCCAAGAAATAACTAACATCCCTATTTTTTCTACCAAAGTCATAGAGTCAGAGATATCCAGCATGGAAACAGACCCTTCAGTCCAACCAATCCATGTCGACTAGATATCCCAACCCAATCTAATCCCACCTGCCAGCACCCGGCCCATATCCAAACACTTCCTATTCATACATCCAGAGTTGAAAAGTGTGGTGCTGGAAAAGCACAGCAGGCCAGGCAGCATCCGAGGAGCAGGAGAATGACGTTTCAGGCATAAGCCCTTCTTCAGGAATGAGGCTGGTGTGCCAAGCGGGCTGAGATAAAAAGGTGTGTGTGTGTGGGGTGGGGGGTAGTTTGTGGGAGGGGCGCTGGGAATACAATAGGTGAAAGGAGGGGAGGGTGATCGGCCGGAGAGGTCGGGAAGAAGATTGCAGGTCGAGAAGGTGGTGCTGAATCCAGGGGTTGGGACTGAGATAAGGTGGGGGGGGAGGGGAAATGAGGAAGCTGGAGAAATCTACATTCACCCCCACCCTCTCTCCAGCCGATCACCCTCACCTCCTTCCACCTATTTCCCCTCCCCCCCACCTTATCTCAGTCCCAACCCCTGGATTCAGCACCACCTTCTCGACCTGCAATCTTCTTCCCGACCTCTCCGGCCGATCACCCTCCCCTCCTTTCACCTATTGTATTCCCAGCGCCCCTCCCACAAACTACCCCCCACCCCACACACACACACCTTTTTATCTCAGCCCGCTTGGCACACCAGCCTCAATCCTGAAGAAGGGCTTGTGCCCGAAATGTCGATTCTCCTGCTCCTTGGATGCTGCCTGGCCTGCTGTGCTTTTCCAGCATCACACTTTTCAACTCTGGTCTCCAGCATTTGCAGTCCTCACTTTCTCCTATTCATTGACCCATCCAGATGCCTCTTAAATGTTGCAATTGTACCAGCCTCCACCACATCCTCTGGCAGCTCATTCCATACACGTACCACCCTCTGCGTGAAAAAAGTTGCCCCTTAGGTCTCTTTTATATCTTTCCCCGCTCACCCTAAACCTATGCCCTCTAGTTCTGATCAAGATCCTGTTGTAATCTGAAGTAACCCCCTTCGTTGTCACTACACCTCCAATTTTGGTGTCATTTGCAAACTTACTAACTGTATCTCTTTTGCTCACATCCAAATCATTTATGTAAATGACAAAAAGTAGAGGACCCAGCACCGATCATTGTGGCACTCCACTGGTCACAGGCCTTCAGTCTGAAAAACAACCCTCCACCATCACCCTCTGGCTTCTACTTTTGAGCCAGTTCTGTATCCAAATGGCTAGCTCTCCCTGTATTCCATGAGATCTAACCTTACTAATCAGTCTCCCATGGGAAACCTTGTCGAATATCTTACTGAAATCCATATAGATCACATCTACTGCTCTGCCCTCATCAACCTTCTTTGTTACTTCTTCAAAAAACTCAATCAAGGTTGTGAGACATGATTTCCCATACACAAAGCCATGTTGAATATCCCAAATCAGTCCTTGCCTTTCAAAATACATATACATCCTGTTCCTCAGGATTCCCTCCAACAACTTGCCCACCACCGACGTCAGGTTCACCGGTCTATAGTTCCCTGGCTCGTCCTTACCACCCTTCTTAAACAGTGGCACCACGTTTACCAACCTCCAGTCTTTTGGCACCTCACCTGTGTCTATTGATGATACAAATATCTCAGCCAGAGGCCCAGCAATCAGTTCTCCAGCTTCCCACAGAGTTCTAGGGTACACCTGATCAGGTCCTGGGGACTTATCCACCTTTATGTGTTTCAAGACATCCAACACTTCCTCCTCTGTAATCTGGACATTTTGCAAGGTGTCACCATCTCTTTCCCTACAGCCTATATCTTCTATATCCTTTTCCACAGTAAATACTGATGCAAAGTACTCGTTTAGTATCTCCCCCAGTTTCTGTGGCTCCAAACAAAGGCCGCCTTGCTGATCTTTGAGGGGCCATATTCTCTCCCTAGTTACTCCTTTGTCCTTAATGTATTGGTAAAAACCTTTTGGATTCTCCTTAATTCTATTTGCCAGAGCTCTCTCATGTCCCCTTTTTAACCTCCTCTTAAGTATACCCCTACTGCCTTTGTACTTTTCTAAGGATTCACTCGATCGATCCTGTCTATACCTTACATATGCTTCCTTCTTCTTCTTCTTCTTAACCAAACCCTCAATTTCTTTAGTCATCCAGCATTCCCTATACCTACCAGCCTTTTCTTTCACCCAAACAGGAATATACTTTCGCTGCATTCTTATTATCTCATTTCTGAAAGTGTACTATCTCAATATTGTCTGATGTGAACTTCAATTTATTGATACTACTTTATCATTCATTGCAGACATTATCAGTCATAAAGCTTGGGTCTAGTCAAACCTCACTGCTGTTTAAGGATACTCCTAAGTAATTCAACCACAATAACTTCTAAGTCGATGCAGGATTGATAGGTCCGTAAATATACAAACAAACACAGCATATTTTTTGAAATGTTAAAACCCAAAACGCTGTCACTTGTCCTTTCCTCTGAAAATGTACCAATTGATCTGTAGTTTTCTCGTGTTCTTTTAGATTTCCAGCAATTGCAACTTTCCCTTTTATTTTTTTTCTACATTTCTATCACCATTGCAAAAACATTCCATATCAGATTGTTAAGAAATGTCAAAACAAAATGGGTAGTGCCCAAATGTTTCATATAGTTCATTCTAAGATAGTGTCATACACAGTCCATACTAGTTTTCTAATAGAATTCTTTATTAATGCTACGTGTAATTATGATTTGGAGATGCTGGTGTTGGACTGGGGTGTACAAAGTTAAAAATCACAACACCAGGTTATAGTCCAACAGGTTTAATTGGAAGCACACTAGCTTTCGGAGCGACGCTCCTCCATCAGGTGATTGTGGAGGGCTCAATCATAACACAGAATTTTTGCTGTAAATTCTGTGTTACGATCGAGCCCTCCACAATCACCTGATGGAGTGTCGTTCCGAAAAATGTGCTTCCAATTCAACCTGATGGACTATAACCTGGTGTTGTGAGATTTTTAACTCCGTGTAATTAAGTTATGTACCCATTATAATGTTCAGTTTTCCACCTCATACAGTGCATAAGTTAGGAAGACATTGTAGGCGCCCACCTGTCACACTGGCGACATTGTATAATAAGCTCCTCCTCTCTGTAATTCTTATTGCAGACAGGGCAGACAGTCAAGCTGGCACAAGGAGCACACTGTGTATAATTGTTCTGCCATTCACACTTGAAACCAGGTGAGGTTGCCCCACATTGCACACAAGAAACACACCTACAGAACGAAGAAAAAGCAGTTTGTAACACAAAAGTGTAGCTTGACCTGAACAGATACACCTTGAAGAATCTTACAATGCTTCCATGATTAAGGACTGAAAAATGAACATTAAAGAGGCTATATCTCACAGATAAAGCAACAACTTATTCTGTATGTAAAAGAATCATAGTACAAAGAAAGGACACAATTCTTAAGAACGACTGTTACTTCATATTTGAAAAATGGTTTAAGTGAGAATATTCAAACAGTTTTAAGTCAATTGCCATGCAACCAATTCTACTGGCACATAATCATGAAAGAACATTGATGATTAAATACAGATTCACATATATTAATGTTAACAGATAGAAAATTCATAGAAACCCTACAGTGTGGAAACAGGCCATTTGGCCCATCAAGTCCACATCGATTCTCCAAAGAGCATCCCACCCAGACCCATGACACTAACTGTATCCCTGTAATCCCGCATTTTCCATGGTAACCCATCTTGCCTACACGACCCTGGACACTTTGGTCACGTTCAATTGCACAATCATCTAACCCACATCTTTGGAATGTGGGAGAAACTGGAGTATCTGGGGGAAGCCCACGCAAACACGGGGAGAATACACAAACTCCACACAGACAGTCGCCCAAGGCTGGTACTGAACCTGCTGAGAAGCAGTAGTGCTAACCACTGAGCTACTGTGCCACCCTATACAACACCATTTATAAACAGAGACTGACCAAAACTAACCTGCTATTTTTGTTGATCAGGTTATTATACAAGCATATCTTTAAAATATTAACCATATTGCTTTCTTAACATATCCTTTAATATTTCCTTTAATCTCCTTTAATGGTGCTGCCCGACTGACAAAAACAAACTTCTCTTTTTTAATAGTATATTTTCAATTATACCCCAATTAGAATTGTTTCAGGAGAGATGTGCAGGATATTTTTCAAATAAGCAATGTATTGCCTTTTTCTGTTATTGCTTCAACTGTACTTTTGCTAAAATACAAATCTTACTCAATAAAACTTACCACCGGCATTTCCAGCCGCCTTTAGGAACGGTCTGTAAAGGTGGATCCAGGCAATAGGTATGATAGCTGATGTCACAATCGTCGCAGAGAAGTAAACGGCCTGGATCAGAAGCCTTCCCACAGGATTCGCACACTGTACACTCTAGACATCGCCAGCCTTTACTCAGTACCACTTTGGTGATCTGTCCAGGAGGGAAAAAAAATCTCAATGCTTATCCTCCACACCAATGTTATATACAATTGACATCTTAAATCTCTTGACTGATATAGAATGAGAGGGGGTGAGCTGAGCTATGTGCACTTGCAGTCATTCACAAATTAGCTATCCACAGATTACAAACAGCAATTTAAGAACATTTCTATACAACTTATAGCAGAATATATTAGCAAATAAGCTAAGAACAGCTGTTCTATCTAGCAGTTAAAGCTAACAATTGGTTGATCTAATTGACAAAATCAGAATAGTAGCTATGTTCAGAAAAATGCTGTGTGTGAAGAATACTGCCAATGATCATTGAAAATGTTCTAATTAAATAAATAGGAGAAATGCAGTCGAGAATAAACCCAGAGCTACGACATGGTCACACTGAATGTACTGAGTTTGGAAAACACTGTTTCAGGACTTCAATATGGGCGGCACAGTGGTTAGCACTGCTGCCTCACAGCGCCAGAGACCCTGGTTCAATTCCCGCCTCAGGTGTCATGGGCACATTCTCCCCATGTCTGCATGGGTTTCCTCCAGGTGCTCCGGTTTCCTCCCACAGTCCAAAAATGTGCAGATTAGGTGAATTGGCCATGCTAAATTGCCCGTGTTAGGTGAAGGGGTAAATGTAGGGGAATGGGTCTGGGTGGGTTGCGCTTCGGGGGTCGGTGTGGACTTATTGGGCTGAAGGGCCTGTTTCCACACTGTAAGTAATCTAATCTAATCTAATAAGCTACATGAGTGGTACTATATCGTCCAAATCCCTGGTGGTATGGAAACAGTTAATCTTAATCAAGGCAGCAATATGATCAGTGCAATTGAACTGTGGATCCTTTGAACTGTCAAAGACGGTCAAATTATGCTTTAGTACAACTTATCAACTTCTGAAAAGGGAAAAAACAAAAGAAGCCAAGATAAAAAAAAAGTGGAAATTGGTCGTTTTTGGCAAAGAAATGAAAATCAATATATTTGATTACGCAACATTAATTAAACATGTTTTACAACTTTAATGGTAAACGTGCTTTAACTGCATAGTCATACAGCAAGCAAACAGGCCCTTCTGTCCAACTAGTCCATGCCGATCACGTTCCCAAAATAAATCAGCTCCACTTGCCTGCATTTTGCCCATATATCTCCAAACCTTTCCTATTCATGTACTTATCCAAATGTCTTTAAAATGTTGTAACTGTACCTGCATCCACTATCTTCTCTGGCAGTTCATGCCAAATATGAACCTGTGTAAAAACAATGCCCCACATGTCCTTTTTCAAACTTACTCCTCTCACCTTAAAAATATGCTGAGGTTTGAATTCCCCCGCCCTTAGGAAAGGATCCTTGCTATTGACCTTTTCCAAAACCCCCATTCTGAGCAACATCCTGAAGCCTTTCTGAACCTTCTCCAATTTAATAATATCCTTGCTACAGCAGGGCAGCAGAACCGCGCATAGTACTCCAGAAGAGGCCTCACCAACATCAGAAACATAAAGCCTCTGAACTCTTGTTATAACATTTCTGAAAACCTCTCACTTTTCAGCCATCTCTTGACCTGCGAAAGTCTGCTCCAAACAACTTTTGAAAGTTCTTGTTTCATAACATTAAAATTTGTCTTACTCTAATTAAGAACTTTAACTTTTAAGAAAGGACTATCCTTTACCATAACTATTTTAAAAGCAATACAAATATGAGCCCTAGTCTCAAAGTGTTCCCTACTAACACTTCAGGCACTTGACCTTCTCTTGGAGGAAAAAAGCAGAGCAAGCGTCGCTTGTGCTCTCGCTGTACATTTACATATTGATAAAGAATATTTTCTGTAACACACTTAAACTCCTCACCATCCAAGCCTTTTCAACTATGGCAGTCCCAGTCAATGTCTGGAAAATTAAAACTCTCTATTCTTACACAGAATTTTCTATATATTTGCTCCCAAGTTTCTCTATGACTCTTTGTTTTTTGGGGGGCGGGGGGGGGGGGGGGGGGGGGGGGGGGGGGGGAAGAAGGGGGTGAAGTTTCCTGTCGCACAATCCTATCAAGGTGATGTCCCTGTTTTATTTCCAATTCCTACCCATATAGTTGCACTGGATAATCCTCAGAAATATCCTAAGTACAATAGTGTTTTCCTTAATCAAAAATGCCTTCCTTCCTTTCCTTCCAATAGCACCTAAAACCCAGACTATTGAGCTGATAGTCCTGTCCTTCCCTCAGCTTACCTTCTGTAATAGCTATGACATCCCAGTCCCATGTTCCCATATATGGCCAGAGTTCATCAACCTCACCAGTAAGATCTTTTGCACTGAAATCAATGCAATTTAATTCTTTAGTTACCTCGTTCTCTATCTTGTTGTCTATCTTTGCTAACTAAGTTACTCTTTGCTGATTCAGAACCATCCACAACTGTCTTTCTATTTTTAGTGCTACTCAGGAACTCCATTCCCCTTCTCTACTAGTTTAATATAACTAGCAAATCTCCCTGCCAGGATATTGGTCCCTTTCCAGTTCAGATGAAACACATTCCTTTGAAATTGTCTTTTCTGTCCCAATGATCCACAAGTCTAAATCCTTGCACATTCCACCACCATCTCTTCAGTCACTGATTTATCTGCTCTATCTTTTCACTCCTACTCTTATTAGGACAAGGCCCCGGAAGTAAACCAGAGATTACTATCTTTGAGGGTTTGTTTAGCCCTATATTCACTCTGCAAAGCCTTAACCTTCTCCCTAAGATGTTCTTACTATGTGGACAACAAGTTCCAGCTTCTCACTCTCCCCTTTGACAATGTGCTTCAACCATTTTGAGACATGCTTAACCGTGGCACCAGGAACTATTCTAAATTCACACTCACGGCTGCAGAATCTCCTGTCTGTGTAAAAGCAAATAGGCTAATTATGCAGTAAAAGGTAAAGTTGCCAACTATACCAGGGCATAGCGCTGCTGTCTCAAGAGAGAGACATGACTTACAATGGTTTCACTTGACGGTTATCCTGCCTCAGGCAAGGGAAGGGGTTGAGAGAGTAAATTCGTCACAGTAATCTCAGCCAGTGCAGAAATTGAACCCATGCTGTTATCATCACTCCGCATTGCAAAAATTATGCATTACCTTTAAAGCTAACAAAACTATAAAGGATTGAGTTGATAAAGTCTTTATGAGGCCTATATTCTTGTGTATCTCATATTCAACTCTGTACTGACAATATACTGCAAAGACTCTAATGTAAATTGAATTTCCAAGTTCTTTTAGGAAAAAGGTTAACGGTTACACAATATCTTTGAGGGACTTCTAACTAGGACATATATGCCAACACACCTAATCTAGATCTCAAAATAAACCACAAGGTAATTGAGGAAGCAGTGCCAATGCCAGCTACTTGCTTTCTCTCTATTTTCTTTTTAAGGAGATTCCCCTAACCTCCAATAGACTCTCTTGACATTGGCTGAGCCTGGGATGTTAGTGCTATTAAAATGGAAAGAAAGGAAGGAAGGGCGAGGCTCTGCTGTTCAAAAATGTCATGCTGACAGCTTTGAGTCCTTCAACTAGACTTCAGTGCACAAAAACTGCATTGTGTTCATATTTGCAAGATCCCACTGACAAAGATGATATGGTCACCCATTTAGGTAAAGTTCTCTGTGGAAGATGGTCCCTGCATCCAATTTCCATGTACATAGTGTTTTACTGGTTTTCTCCATCCTGTTACTATCCCTCCTCAAAAATGCACAGTCTATATTTTTCCTATCTTAACTGGCAATTCGAAACTGGACGAAATTTGCCAAGTGTAACTTTTTCAATAATTAATGATTGGAGGCTTTCGCTAGATCTGTAAAGATTTGGGGCTGAACAAATATGCCTTTGATCTTTGGAAAAAAAACACCAACTTTTATCTGAAGTACATTTAAAACTATCGGGTTCTTTAAGCCAAAAACCTTGCCATCAGCTTTTACACAAAAACAAATTTTATATGCAATTTGTAAAAGGCATTTCTGCAAGGTGATATCAGAACAGTGATATCTGTGGTCCAATGAAGACACTTTAGCACTTACAAGTATGATACTAACTGAATGATTAATTCCCCCAGGGTACTAATCAGGGGTGCTTTGGAAAAGCAAAGTTTTGTCCAGGAATCTTTATGCCTCTTGATTTTGGCACTTACAGGTTGGAATGAATGCTGTTGACCAAGATGCAAGTAGTACAATTACTGACATAGGTTGGCTTATAAATTCTCAGACATCTAAACAAAAAAAAATTTTGAAGCTGGATTGCACTTGAATTGGTATATCAGAGATTAAAGACGGGATTGGAATTTAAGTGACCTACAGCAGTAGAGAACTTGTATTGAAGGAGACCATTCAGCTTATTCTCTCTCTGCTGGCTCTTTAAAAACAGCAATTTAAAAGAGCAATCAAAAATAAGTTTCACTGCCTTCCTCTCTTTCTTAGCCATGTAATCCTCCTGTATCAAACTTTTATCAAAATTCCACTCTTTCATAACTTTAAACACTTTCGTAAGAAGTTTTTAAAGGAAGAGCTTATAGTCAAATTATAGTAATCAGCACTGCACGTATTGGCTGTCTAAGAGAAGCATGTGAACCTTTTTATCAACTTGTTTCACTAGACTGGTCTATGTGCAATACAGTAGATAATTACATGGGGCATGCAATGGATGGGCACCTTTAATGGACAATGCTATTTTGAATAATTTCACCTCTTCTGTCAGATTGTGATTCAGAATTAGTTCCAATTGCAGGCAACACATCTAGTTTAATTTTCTCTACATTACTCAGGTATCAGGGTCTTAGCACAAGTAGCAAACATCAAATGTTGATCATAAACTAAAGTTCACCAAAGAGCCTAAGACAGCACCTTCCAAACCCACAACCACTTACATCTAGAAGGACAAGAGCAACAGGTACTCGAGAACACCACCCTCCAAGCCACTTACCACCCTGACTTGGAAACTTACCGCCATTCTTTCACAGTTGTTGGACCAAAATCCTGGAATTCTCTCCCTACTAGCATTGTGGGTCAACCTACAGCAAGTAGACTGCAGCTGTCCACCACCTTCTTCATAACAATTCGGATGGGCTGGCCAGCCAGTGACGCCCAAGTCCCACAAATGAATAAATAAAAAGTATACTTCTTGAGAAGGGACTATTTCTTCACCTCAGTTACCAAGAACATATATGGACAGTGAGGGTATAAGGGAAATTAAAATACAAGTTTCTAAATATGTATATAGTCAAAATGTATGGATTACACTTTGGACACGAAGTGCAGGATCTGGAAAGTTAGGACTGGCCTCTTTGGAAAAGTGAAGGTTGAAATACAACCCAAGAGGTTTTCAAGGAAAAATGATTTTGACAGACTTAATAGACATTTCCTCCAGCAAATGGCTTTTACTTGGAGAGCACAGACTCAAAAACTTGGTAAAACGTAAGTTGCAAGAAATTGCTTCAGAGTTCAGATCTTCCTGCTTAACTCATTCAAAGAATTTGGTCACCATTGGCCCAGCTCCAATTGTCCTTAAGAAGCAAGTCACCTTCTTGAGGTGCTGGCATTCTATTTATACTTTGGGATAACGGTTCAGTGGAACTGTGTGGTTTGCAGGATACTTTGGAGTAAAGAGCCAGCCATGTTTACCATTAGTCAGAAGTCTGGAGTCATGCACAAAACAGACATTAGTGACCCAGATTGGTTTTTCATGACAATTTGTCATCATTATCGATACAAGCTTTATAATTCTAGATTTATTAAACTAACTTAATTTGAATTTCTAGCTGCTGTGAGGTTTCAACTTACATCACCAGAATCTCACTCCAGCTTCTGCATGTCTGTTGAGTAACACAACCACAAAGTACAAGTGCAGTAATTGAAGCAGAGATGCTTGTGGTCATGGAATATTTTGGTTTCTTATTCTCTCATGGAATGTGGTTGCCCCTGGTTGGACTACCATTATTGCCTTATTTGCCCTTGTGAAGATGGTTGCGAGCTGCCTTTTTGAACTGCTGCAGTCCACGTGCTGTAGGCTGACCCACAAAGAGGGAATTCCAGGCATTTGACCCAGTGACACTGAAGGATTAGCAATATATTTCCAAGTCAGGATTGTGTGGGGCTTGGAAAAGAACTTGTACATAGTAGCGTTCCCATGTATCTGCACCCTTGTGCTTCTAGATGGAAATGGCCATGAGTTTGGAAGGTGCCACCTATGGTTCTTTATTTGGAGTTTACCTTTTAGGATAGTCCACATTATTGCTACTGAATGTTGGTGCCAACCACCAGGCTACCTCATCCCAGATGGTGTTAAGCTTTTCAAGTATTGCAGGAGCTACACTCATCAGACAAATGGGGAATATTCTATGCTGATTTGCACCTTATAGTTAATGAACAGGATTTGGGGAGTCAGGAGATGAGTTACTCACTGCAGAGACTTGAGCCTCTGATCTGCACTTGTAGCCACTGTATTTATTTTGCAAGACCAGTTGAGTTTCTGGACAATAATAAGCACCAGGATACTGGTAGTGGGGAAAACGATTGATGGTAACTCTATGGAATGTCAAGGGGTGGTGGTTAGATTATCTCTTATTGGAAATAGTCATTAGTTGGCGTTTGTGTGCACGAATATTATTTGCCACTTTTCAGCTTAAGCCTGGATATTGTCCAGATCTTGTTTCAATGGAACATGGACTGCTTCAGTACCTGAGGAGTTGCCAATGATGCTGAACATTTTATTGATAACTGCACACTTACCCAATTGTGACCTTGTGAAGGAAGGAGATCATTGATTAAGTAGCTGAGGATGGCTGGGCCAAGGACACTATCCCGAAAAACTGCTGCAGAGATTCCTGGAGCTAGATGAATGACCTCCAACAAACCCAACTATTTCCAGATCAACTCCAACTCTAGCGTATTTTGCATCAACTCTCACTGATTCCAATTTTCCTACACAATCCACACACAATCAAATATAGTCTTGATGTCAAAGGCTGTCACTCTCAACTCACCTCTGAAATTCAGCACTTGTTTGAATGGAAGCTGAAATGAGGCCAGGATCTCAAAAGCCATTGTGGTACCTAAGCTGTGTGTCAAGTGCTGCTCGAAAGCACTGTTTATGACAGCTTCCATCACTTTATGATGATTGCAAGTTGGCTAATGGGACAGTAATTGGCTGGGTTGGACTTGTCCTGCTTTTTGTGAACAGGATGTATCTGGACAATTTTCCACATTGTTGAATAGGCACTAGTGTTGGACCTATATGGCAAGTTCTGGAGCACATATCTTCAGTTCTCTTGCCAGAACATAGTTAGAGCTTATTACTTTTGCAGTATCCAGTGCAATCTCTAATCATTTCTTGATATCATGTATAGTGAACTGAAGTGGCTATTATCTCTGATGCTGGGAGCCACCGGAGGACGACAAGTTGGATTATCCATTCAGCACTTCTAGCTGTAGATTTTTGCGAATGTTTCAGCTTCATATTTACAATCGAAGATCCATCTTCTGAAGCAAAAATAACTCTTACCTTAATACTGACACAGTAGGGATGATAACACTGGCCACACTGAGAGCAAACAAGTAGTCGGCCTTCTGAACCTTTCCCAAAGCTTCCACAAACAACACACATATCCTGAAATTAAATTGATCAACAGGTCAAACATTGCCTATCTATTTTTCCTTTCAGAGAGGAAAGAATCAAATAAAACTTGTACTTTCAATTTATTCAGAGGATTTAAAAAGATTAAAATGTCATGATGGTGGTTAAGTGATTGATAACCTTCATATTCCTCCTGCTCAACAGCTGTAAAATGCCACAAAAACCAATCTGTTGACTTGATCAGAGTTACCCTCTTAAACACCCAACAGTCCAACATCTTTTTCCTTAATGTATTTCAAATATTTATTTAGAATTTTATCTTGCATTTAGGGTGCTTTACAACTGTAAACTGATAAATGCTGCAAATTACTGTAGCAAAGACCCTATCATTGGCTCTGTTTTATTAGTGATTATAATCAACTCTTTAGTGTTGTAGAGTTAAGTCAAACTTGAGCTTCCACTATTTTTAACCAGTGTTTAAAGGACACGTGGATGAGGGTAAAGCAGTTGATGTGGTGTATATGGATTTCAATAAAACGTTTGATAAGGTTCCCCACGGTAGGCTATTGCACAAATTACATAGGCATGGGATTGAGTGTGATTTAGTGGCTTGGATCAGAAGTTCGCTAGCTGAAAGACGACATGGGGTGGTGGTTGATAGGAAATGTTTATCCTGGAGTTCAGTTACTAGTGATGCATTTTATAAATGGCCTAGATGAGGGCGTAGAAGGATGGCTTAGTAAATTTGCGGATGACACTCAGGTTGGTGGAGTTACGGATAGCGTCAAAGGATGTTATGGGTTACAGAGGGATACAGATAAGCTGCAGAGCTGGGTCCCGAGTCGGGAAATGGAGTTTAATGCGGAAAAGTGTGAGGTAATTCACTTTGGAAAGGTCAACAGGAATGTAGAGTACTGGGCTAATGGTAAGATTCTTGGTAGTTTGGATGAACAGTCACCCAGGTTGATAGAGTTATTAAGGCGGCATACAGTGTGTTAGCTTTTATTAGTAGAAGTTTGAGTTTTGGAACAATGAGATCATGCTGAAGCTGCACAAAACTCTGGTGCGGCTGCACTTGGAGTATTGTGAACAGTTCTGGTTACCACATTATAAGGATGTGGAAGCTTTGGAAAGGGTTCAGAGGAGATTTATGAGAATTTGCTTGGTATGGAGGAAAGGTCTTATGAGGAAAGGCTGAGGGACTTGAGGCTGTTTTCATTAGAGAGATGGTGGTTGAGAGGTGACTTAATTGAGACATATAAGATAATCAGAGGGTTAGATAGGGTGACCAGTGAGTGCCTTTTTCCTTGGATGGCGAAGGAGACAGCTTTAAATTGAGGGGCGACAGATATAGGACAGATGTCAGGCTAGCACGAGGAGACAGCTTTAAATTGAGGGGCGATAGATATAGGACAGAAGTCAGGGGTAGTTTATTTACTCAGAGTAGTAGTGGCATGGAATGGCCTGCTTGCAATAGTAGACTTGCCAACTTTAAGGGCATTTAAATAGTGATTGTATAGACATATGGACGAAAATGGAATAGTGTAGGTTAGATCAGATGAGCTTCCTGAAAGTCCAGACCCTTCAGCCCAACAAGTCCACACCGACCCTCTGAAGAGTAACCCACCTCTACCATTTCCTCTGCCCTATATTTACCCCTGACTAATGCAACCAACACTTGGGCTGCAGATTAGTTCCATAAGTTGGTGCAACATCGAGGGCCGAAGAGCTTGTATTGCGCTCTAATGTTCTATCCTAGTCTTTGTTTCCATGTTCTTATCATGAAGACATAGGTTTATGGTTATCAAATAAGCTGCAATCCATTTTTGTCACATGCAAAACTTAAGTTTTTTTAAAGTTATTGGGGATTGCACTTTGTAATCTGGCTTCCATTAAAAATATAAACCATGGCCACGTTACATAAAAACCAAAGAGAATGTAAAATATTCAACGTTCATTTGTTCATCATTTTTTCACATTATAAATTTGTCATGCTCTTGCCCATTCATTTAATTTATGACATTTTGCAGGTCATTTGCCTCCTCCTCGCACTTACCCTGTCACCTAACTTGGCACCAGTAGATAACTTGAATACGTGACATTCTGTTGCCTCAACTGAGTCATAGTTTCCATGTACAGCATGGAAAAAGACCATACAGTCTAACTTGCCCATACCCACTAGATATCTTAAATTAATCTAATCCCGTATGTCAGCATTTGGCCCATATCCCTCTAAACTCTTCTTATTCATGTATTCATCCATTTACTCTATAATGTTAGCCCTCAACCTTCAACGTTCCAGGGATAACAGCCCCAGTCTGTTCAGCCTCCCCAAATAGCTCAAAGCCTCCAACCCTGGCAACATCCTTGTAAATCTTTTCTGAACCCATTCAAGTTTCACAAAATCCTTCCAATAAGAGGGAGACCAGAATTGCACACACTATTCCAAAAGTGGCCTAACCAATGTCCTGTACAGCTGCAACAAGACTTCCCAACTCCTACACTCAATGCTTTAACCAATAAAGGGAAGCATACCAAACGCCTTCTTCATTACCCTATCTACCAGTGACTCCACTTTCAAGGAGCAATGAACCTGCACTCCAAAGTTTCTTTGTTCAGCAACACTCCCCTGGACCTTACCATTAAGTGCATAAGTCCTGCTAAGATTTGCCTTTCCAAAATGCAGCACCTCAGATTTATTCAAATTAAACTCTGCCACTGATCATAAACTGTCAATAACCAAGGCCAAGGCATATAGTCTTTCAGTACCATCACAGGCTCAAAGTCTGCCATTGAAAAAGTGACCATTTAGCCCTATTCTGTTAACAAATCCTCAATCCATGAACATATTTGCCCAAGTCCCAGAAGCCCTAATTTTTAAGACTACATTGTAGACTGTTATAGTTAAAAAGATTTCTGCTAATCCAATAATTTATTATTTAAACTGAGGACATTCCTTACCTGTTTCAAAGTAAATTTGTCACTTGTAGAGAACAAAACAACAGTGTTATGCATTGAGTTTTCATCCTCATCCTTATTGACCGTCATTTCCATGGCACCAACCTACAACGGAATGTGCACAATTACTACTAGTCATCTTTTCTGATTTAAACAAAAACTCATTTATCTTTAAAACACAAAGTGAAAAGTACCCAGTGACCTTTCTTAGCATGGTGTTACTCCAGAACATGCTTCAAACAGTGCAGGTAAATTGCTGTTTTATTAAATCTAAACATGTTGAATATTTGTATATCAATAGGACTGTCATGATCCCTTGCAAGAGCAACCTCTTGAAACTCCTCTTGCAATGACCCTTTTAAGGAAATTATCCCATCAGCTAGCAATCCAATGTTCTGCTATATCATAGCCTCAATCAAATGGAAGTCCAAAGTCATGCTGGATCATTCCTGATCTATAAGACCCACTGCACCCCATCCCTCAGTAGCAACTTCTTTGATTATTCATAGGTGGGATATCAACATCATTGGTTGACCAGCATTTATTGCCCATTCCTAGTAGCCCTTGAGAAGGTAGTGCTGAGAGGCCTTTTTAAGCCATTCCAGTTCACATGCTGGAGGTTTATCCACAATGCCCTTAGGAAGTAGTTCCAGGATTTTGACCACAGCTATGGAAAGACAGTATATTCCCAAGTCAGGATGGTGAGTGGCTTGGAGGGGACTTGCAGTGGTGTTCCCATATAGCTGCAGCTCTTGTCCTTTTAGATGGAAATTATTGTGCACTTGGAAAGTGCCATCTAAGGATCTTGGTAGGGTTTTGCAGTGCATCTTGTAGAGAGTACACATTGGTGGTGGTGAGACTGGATGTTTGTGCATGTAGTGCAAATCAAGCGGCTACTCTGTCCTGGATGGCATCAAATTTGAGTGTTGTTGAGCTGCACCCATCCAGGCATCACACTCCTGACTTGTGCCTTAGACAGGATGCAACAGCTATGAAACAGTTTTTTGCTTATGAGCATTCAACAACTAATCAAAATTATTTTCCTAATGCTGTCTTAGCTAAACTAGGAGCAATTCCAGACCAGCCCAAATCTAGACCAGACCTTGCCAAATCTCTCTCAGATCTATGTTGTCAGTAGAGGCTGCTGAGCAATAACTTTCACCAAACCGCTCATTTCACTGGAGTAAGACCAGTTAAACCAACATGGACAAGGAATTAAAGCTTTACAGGATTGTATGGTCCCAGCACTGAATGCAGTTAATTAGATCACTCACTGGCAGCTCCTATTGTTTATCAATCATCTCTGAACAAGATATCAGGTTTCTTTGCAAAGTTTTGCTGCTAATTCCAGGATCTATTACATTTTGATCAAAACATTTTTATTTAAAATCAGGATATACTACTTTGGTGAGTAGAAGCTCATAAGATAAAAATCACTCCAAGACCTGAATGATACCTCATTTTCGAGTGAAGGTTTGCATATATAATCTTAAATTAATTATTTTCTGTTGTTTTTAATCAATCATTCTTTTATTTTGTTTTTTCCTTGTTTCCAATGGGGCCTTCTGACATTAAACTTGTCTTGGAGACATACAAATCTTTAAATAATTCTGCAAAGAAAAATTCTGCAATGTCATGCTTTCAAGATGCTTATTACAACAAGTCAATCCATTAGTTAAGGATTCTTGAAACTCCCCTAAGTGATGGCTCTTAAATAAATCAGAAGAAACAAAGGTAGCAAAACAATTTTTCACATAAATGATTTTACTAAACCAGGTAAAAATGGGGAGAGAAAGCATTTGCAAGATGAGAATTCACTCCTTATTTAGCTGTACTATAAAAAGGATAATGATTCCACTTCCATCATTTCAGTATATTAGTGGGAAATTCAGCATTTTAAACTCAATTGGGGGAGGAGTACCATAAAAGGTATTTAATAAATGGACTGATAACACTGGATAATTATAAAACAAAATGTCTGTAAAGTACTTATTTGTCAAAGGACATTCTTCCTTTGCACTCACCTGTCTGGTGGAAAAGCAACATTTCAGAGTCTATAAAATCCATAGAAGCTCCAGCAGAGTGAAGTCAAGTGATAATATTACAAACATGCTAACAGTAGCCAGAGAACATTAAAACCAAAAAGCAGAATGTAGTAGTACACACACAATTGACAGAGCCAATAAAATGCCTTCCTACCAGGATCAACACGACAACTAACTAGTTACATCAGATAATCATCGGTAATATGAAAATAGTTCAACTGGAACAATAATTTCCCTTTAGATAATTAAAGTCCATATCCAAATGGAGAAATAGAAATGGTGTACACTTACTCCTGGTGTTATAGCAGCACCAATACCATTTTTCAATTTCGACCTGCCTCTAACTCCCCGTCCAGAGTGTCCTGTACCACGTGGTCTCTTCTTCCCAGGAAAGCCAGCACCACGACCCTATTGAAAACAATACTTCAGAAAAGTCTTGTTTTGAATACAATGTACCCCTATATTTCTCAAGGCTATTAACAACTTGCATTTATGTATAAGTCATCAAAACAATAAAGCAAACTCATGTTACATAGGGGCATTATATACCACAGTAAAGATACTGAGCAATAAAAACAAACTATCAGGTAAGATGACCTGAAGCTTCAAACAGGTGGGAATGAAGGAGTGTATTAAATAGTACAAGGTGAGACAGAGATGTGGCAAGATTCAAGGAGGCAACTGCAGAGCGTGTGGCTTTGTCATCTGAATGCATGGCTACCAATAATGAGGCAATTACAATTGAGAGTATACAAGTGGTTAGAACCAGAGGAACACAAGTAATTCAGTGTTACAGACCAGATGAAGTTAGAGTTAAGGAGGGATCTGGATCAAGAGGGATCTGAAAACAAATAATACTAAAATTGAGGAATTGTTTAAAAAAAAGGCTATAATGGGGCAACAAGAAAACCAAGGTGAATGGGATTTAGTGCAAATTGAGATATGGATAAATTTTGAATCACCACAAATTTACTGAAGGTACAATGTGGGAGCTGAAAATGTGTTGCTGGAAAAGCTCAGCAGGTCAGGCAGCATCCAAGGGGCAGGAAATTCGACGTTTCGGGCAAAAGCCCTTCATCTTGACATTCTTTCATGACATGAGTCTTGCAGACAAGGGGATGCCAGCAAAGACTGCATTGGGCATTAAGTATGAAGGGAACAACATATGATGAAAACAAAAAGTGGCTGGGAATGGGCAGTAAAAGTGTCTACAAGGACAGAGATATCAATGGTTGTTACTTTGGTGGAGAGGGTTGATGACAGCAAATTTGAAGGGGATAGGAACAGAACCTCAAGAGTAATTTTTCATGTTAGCTTACAAAGGAGCTAGGTAGAAGAGTTCAGTGGTTAGCGGTTTAGACGGAGTGGGATCATTAACGCCTACCCTCCATTCACTTTGCAATATGCAAAAATGACAAATGTTTCTGTAATACTGAAAAGGATATATTTTTAAAGAAGTAAACAATCACACACTGTAATGTCACTGAACTAGTTTTTCAGAGCAATAGTGCCCAGATAACACCATGGCAGCTGGTGTAATTTTAAAATAATTAATAAATTTGCACTATAAAATTAGTCTTAGAAATGACGACTGTGACAACAATTACCAATATCATTACCAGACTAATTGGGTTCATGGATGTTATTTAGAGAAGGGAGAAGCTGATGCTTGCTTGACCTAGTAACTCCACACCCACAGTGATGTGGCGCATTTTTATCGGGTTCTTAAAAATCTGTTCATACAGGGTGGATGCTACTGGCCAGGCCAGCATTTATTGCCCACCCCTAATTACCCAGACAGTATTAAGAGCCAAACACAATGATGAGTCACATGTGGGCCAGACCAGGTAAGGATGTCAGACTTCTTTCCCCAGAGGACAAGTAAATCTGATGAACTTTTATGAAAATCAACAGTCAGGTTTACTTTTATCCCAAATTCTTAATGAATTCAAATTTTACCAAATAGCCTGCTTCTCTAACATTAGCCAGTCTACTGACATTACACTACTCAACCAACTCCCCCTGATTCACTTTAAGAACAATCAGGGATGGGCACCAGACTTCAGCCTTGTCTGCAAGACTCATGACATGAAAGAATGTCAAAAATAATGAAGTAGCAAACATTTTGGATAAAAACTATCAAAAAAATGCTGTTATCTGCTTTTATTACCACCTATTTCATGAAAATATTTTATTAGATTAGATTAGATTACTTAGTGTGGAAACAGGCCCTTCGGCCCAACAAGTCCACACTGACCCGCCGAAGCGCAACCCACCCATACCCCTACATTTACCCCTTACCTAACACTACGGGCAATTTAGCATGGCCAATTCACCTGACCCGCACATCTTTGGGCTGTGGGAGAAAACCCGAGCACCCGGAGGAAACTCACGCAGACACAGGGAGAACGCGCAAACTCCACACAGACAGTCGCCTGAGGCGGGAATTGAACCCAGGTATCTGCTGCTGTGAAGCAGCAGTGCTAACCACTGTGACGTGCGCCCTATTTTATGTTTTAAATACATCTTTAATAAGAAAGCAAATACAAGAATAGTGTACTTCAAAAGCTTTTATGCTGTCAGCTGGCAAAATGTGATTTTTTTCCCAAACATATTGCAAATTAGCAACTTCTTGGTTCAGTTTTTATACCTGTTTGATAGGACACTTTTGTAAGTTAAGTGTTAACCTGCAATACCGAGAATCAGCAATAAACTGGTCAATTGAAGAGGTTATAAGGAATGACATGCAAGAAAGGAAGGAGAATCTCATTGTTACTTCCAAATAAAGTATTTCCCTTGAAAACAAAACTTAGTCTGCCTCAAGGACTTGTATGCTACACAAAAGTTCTATGAAAATTATTATGAATTGCTTCACAAGAGCTTATTACTGACAAAATAATTCCTAAAAATAAAATATTACTGCCTCTATCTGACTTTTGTTTAAGCAATTGATATGTTCCTCCCCTCCTGCAGCCATCTATCTCTGTGTTTGATAGGTGGGGTGGGTGAGTGAAGCAAAGCACTGAGTCTCAGCCAAATTTGGCATCTTGTGCAAACACATATTCTTCACTTTGCAAGTCCAGAAAACAAAACCAGCTCTTGGTAAGCACCACAACATGCTTTCTTTGTCCTCATTTTCAAGTTGATCACTGGACTGCAATTAAGGGCAAGATACTGGGTTAATTTGTCCTTCCTTATCTTCGCAGTCATGTAAATTATACTGCTGTTTGAAAAGAAGGGGAGAAAAGATGGGACTTAAGAATCAAAAAAGTTCCTGGATAGCCTTTTCATTCCCAACAAATTTGGATTGCAGGGATCTAAATAAGCCTTCACATTGAAATCTGTAATCAGTATTAATAGTGCAATAAAATATCTTTGCACATAACCTTTTTGAAAATACACATATTATAACTTTCAGGTTAACATTCTTCATTCTTAGATGGCTTCCAATGATCACAAAACAAATAAACAAAGTTATATTATGCTAATAGAAAAACACGAAGGTCATTGAATCAAACTGTCAGAAACAGTACAAGACAGTCTTGGATCTTGCTACTCATTTTCTGGCAAAAGATTCTCACCCTCTTGACGAAAAGTATTATCATAGAAAAGTAGACGCTGTTTCAAGTCAAGGTTATTTGCAGGCTGACATTTTGTAGTTTCACATTCCTCTACGATAAACTTCATTTCATATAAATATGAAAAATGACCTGCGCGCACGCTCAAAATGAGTCAACTGATACTTCACTTAAGACAAAATCTAACCTAAAATGGTTTTCCTCAGCAAAATCATTTAGCATAACCTTCTTTCTGGAATAGGACAGAATGTTCACAGAGATGACTCATATGAATGAGAGATCTTTAACTTTCAGCTGCAACAATTACAAATCTGGAGAACCCCAATGTTTCACTCAGCATTTGATTGCTTTTCATTACTAGGGTTAAAGGATCAAACAAAGAAACCATAATAACAAAGACCACCACTGTTGAGAGACATGATGTGCACGAGGTTTTGGCCGAGGATGGACAAAATTAAAAATCACAACACCAGCTCATAGTCCGACATGGACTGCCTACGGATTGTGTCAGTCCAATGTGACATTTTATAAATTCCTCCTTTGGAAATAGAACAAGTCTAACTCAAGGTTGGAACACAGAGATTCTAACCTCACATCTTTAATGCATTGTCTAGCTGAGATGTCACTTTTTTTTTACTTTCCTGAGGTAGTTAAGGTTTTGTGACTGGAAAGTAGTTCTGGGATTTATATATTAATGAATTGAAACCTGCAACCTATCTTAAGTGATTAAAGACTTAACAGCAATCTAGTTTTGTTCAATACATTGCATCAGTTGTACAGCACTTTGATCTTTTACTATAAATTCTGTGTCCTAAGATCCTGCCCCACTAGCTAGCTGAAGGAGCAAGGGCACTCCAATCACCTGTACTTCCAAATAAGCTCGTTGTGTTGGTGTTGTGTAATTTTTAACTGTCGAAAGAGAGTATTCAACATAAATTTTGTAAATCTCTACTGGAGGTTATGGAACTTTTTATTGCATTTAACACTCGTGCAAATGATTCAAGAAGTATTACCTCAAGCATCCATTTTAGAATGGTGTTATGAATTACCATTGAAGTATATTTTTACAAGATTCTGAAATTATATTTTTACTTATTTATACTTCGTGTCCATTGAGTTCCCATCAATAATGTAACATTTTTTTGAACTAATCTCTCTATTTAACTTGTACCTATGAAATTCCCTCACTCTTGCAAGGCAGAAAAGTCTGAAGTTTTTTAAAGAAATCTTTTCCTTGGAACTCATTTTGATGTTCAGGCTAACCCAGTTAATGTTCTGTGCACTATTTCCAAAGTTTGCACTGTTACCTTGTGCTTCAAAAAAAATGTAACTCCCCTACAAGCAAATGAGATTATAATGCTTGAGCACAAAGGCCTCAAATTTTGTACTCAAATTGTATTCACAGAATACTCTACTACATTTCAAATTGCTTCACAGCTCATTGTTTATTTTAAAAACTCATTCTCTTTTGTGAACAATACATCAGGTTCTTTGCACTAGTAAAAAAGTAAATAAAACATTGTTTTAAAGTATGTTCAGAGAAAGATATTGACCAGAACACAGTCTCTTCAAACAGAGACATAGGTTATTCCATGCCTGAAGCATAGTGAAGAAGATGGTGTAAAGGAAATGGTATTGGATAGGTAAACCAGAGTCCCAAATTAATGCTCTGGGAACATGGATTAGAATCCTTGCTACTTACACTGCAGATGGTGAAATCGGAGTTCAATAAAATCACCAGCCATAAATACTGTGGCTACAAGGTTAAGTCAGAGGCTAGGAATTCTCTAGCGCGCAACTCACTTCATGCCTCCCCAGTGTCTGTTCACCATCTATCAAATACAAGTCGGGAATGTGGTAAAAGTGTGCTGCTTCATTAACACTCTTAAAACTTGAAATCATCCAGGGTAAAGTAGCCAACTTAATTGGCAGCCCATCCACCATCCTCAGCATTTATATCCCTCTCCCTCCTCCACCAATGACATAGTGTGGCAATAGTGAGTACCACCTATATGATCCACCACAGGGACTCACCAGAGCTCTTTCCACAAACTATTCTAAACCTCTCTCTTTCCATGAAGGATGAGGGCAGATGTATGGGGACATAGACTTCCTGCTATTTCTTTCTTCTGTGGGGACCTCAGGGATCCACGTATGTCAGTGACTTCTGGAAGTGGATACCAGGCATGGATTTTCAGAATGGCTCAGCTGCACAGCTTGCAGGGATCTTTGAATACCACCACCTGCAACTTCCTCTCCAAACCACATGCCATTCTAACTTTGAAATATATCACCATTCATTCACAGTAATTGGGTGTAGTTCCTGGAAGCCCCTTTCAAATAGCACTCTGGGTGTTGTCACACTTCAAGGACTGTTGTGTTTCAAGGTAACAGATCACCATCACCTTTGATAACAGTTAGGGATCCCATGAATGAATTAATTAATAAAAAATAAAGGTACAAGTCAACTGTGTGATGGAACATGCTTCATTTGTCTGGATAGGGACAGCTGTGCCATCACTGGAGAAATCAGATACCACCCATGAAAGGGGTGTTTGACTGGCACCTCCTCCCTTAGCAAAAATGCCCATCATCTCATTGACTGCATATAATGTCTATTGTAGTAGATTCCTTTGTAGCAGATCTCAAATCTGTGATCTCCACCAACCAGAAGAACAGCAACAGACTTAAAGATGCCAACATTCCAAAGCATGCTGCGAAGCCTTCATACACAGCCATCTTTATGGACTTAACTTTGAAGGATTGTAGTTACTTGGATTTGGATTTTTTTTTAAACACAAAGAGGTCAATGAAAAGACCTTGGAATTTTTTAAAAAATGCATTTCATGGTCATCACATGTCATGTGTTAATTGCTTGTTTATGAAAGATCACTGCCTGGGTTTCTGATTCAAGTTGCAGCATGTATTTCGGAGATTGGAATAATTGGTGATCAGCCTGCTGAACAAAAAGCTTCAGAGCTCAGCTCTCCTGTATCTAGAAAGTAACATTTTTGTTGTGAATCATCGAGATTCCAAGTGTTGGTCCAATTGCTTTGATAGTTCCTGAGCAGCTGCATAGGTAACCAGCTACAACTGCTGGTGTTCAGAAATATCCGTCTGTGTGCCAGAATGTCAGACCAAGAGGATCTGAACATCTCACACCTTATCCTTCTTGGCTTCAAGAACTAAGATTTTGTCTTAAAAAGAGTGAATCTCTGCAAAGAGAAATCTGCAGTGTGCACGGGTTGGGTTATTTAGAGGGATGAATTTTTTTTTCATATTTAAGCACATGCTAATCAAATCATCTTTGAAAAGTAAGTTTTATTTTATATTAAACATTATGTTTATTATTGTCAGATGTTTATTAAGAAGCCTTGATAAAGAATCTTTTATTCTAAATTTAGTATAGATAAAACATATGATTGGCCATATTGGGAAACCAGTAAATAAGTACATGTATGTTAAGACCCATGGAGATTACAAAAAGACAACACAATCAAGTACGTACTTCAGGCAGTAACATCCTCCTCAGCCATGCACTGAAGTGTCAGCCTAACTTTTGTGTTTACATCCACAGTGGAGCTTAAAGCTACAACCTCTGGGTCACAGGTGAAAGCACAACCAACTAAAACAAACTGAAGAACCTCAAACCCATTAGTATCTTATCCTACCAAGTCCCAGTGAGCCATTCTGGCTGATCAGAAGTTTAAATTTATGCAGTTCAGATGTTGGAATTTAACGCCATTCAAAATACATAGGTAGACGAAAACTATGTTGGGAAGAGGATACAAGGAAGTTGCACATTTATACAGACAGATTGAGTGAGTGGGCAAAGTCTGACAAATGGACACATGGAGAAATGTGAACGATTGGCAATCTGCCTGTGAAAGGTTGCCTGGGGATGAATGATCATGATAGAATTCAAAATAGAGAGTGACGTAGTTGATTCCGAGACAAGGGTCTTAAATCTAAAGAGAGGAAACAACGATGGCATGAGTTGGCTATGATTGATTGGGGAACATTACTTAAAGGGAAGGCTGTTGAAGAGCAATGGTGAACATTCAAAGAGTGCATGGGTGAACTGTAACAAGGATTCATTTCTGTCTGGCACTAAAGTAAAATAGGAGAAGTGGCCAAACCACTGCTTACAAGAGAAGTTAGAAGTAGTATTAGAACCAAGGGAGCGGCAATGAAATTGGCCAGAAAAAAAGTAGACCTTGGGAGTGGGAGAATTTCAGAATTTAATAAAAGGAGGACAAAGGGATTGATCAAAAAAGAGAAAATAAAAAGAGTACGAGTGTAAATTTGTGGGATGCATACTGTGACAGTGTCTGTAGAATATGAAGTGAAAAAGATTGGTGATGACATATGTAGTAGTCAGAAACAGGGGAACTCATAATGGGTCACAAAGAAATGGGTGACCAACTAATACATACTTGTGGTTGTGCTCATAAAGGAGGACATGGATAGGAAACACAAGATTTTGTGAGGTAGAAACTGGGGAAAAAAAAAAATCAGTATTAATGGGTAAATGCTGTTGGAAAAATTGATGGGGATTGAAGGATGAGTTAGAGTGGTGCTGGAAAAGCAGCAGGTCAGGCAGCATCCGAAGAGTAGGAAAATCAACGTTTCGGACAAAAGCCCTTCATCAGGGCTGGAAGGCCAGAAGGGGATTGAAGGCTGATAAATCCCTAGCCCCGATCATGTACGTCCCAGAATACTTAAGAAAGTGGTCATAGAAATAGTGAATGCATTGGTGGTCATTTTCCAAAATTCAGTAGATTCTGGGACAGCTCCTGCAGGTTGGACAGCAGGTATTGTAAGAAGGGCAGTAGAGAGAAAACTAGGAATTATGGACCACTCAATCTAATGTCAGTCATGGGAAATGTCAGCAATCATTATAACAATTATTAGCTGAGCATTTGGAAAATGGTGGCAGAATCAGAGAGAATCAGTTTGAACTTGCAAAAGGGAAATTCATTGGAATTTTTTTTCAAGGATGTGACTAGCAGGGATGATGAGGAGGAGCCCATGGATATTGTTCATTTGGACTTTCAGAAGGCTTTCAACCGTTCCATGTAAGGAACAGGTAAATTTAAAATGCATGGGATTGTGGATATGGATAGAAAACTGGTTAGCGACTGAAAACAGAGGAAGAAAAAATGGATTTCTTTCTGAATGTAGGCAGGGACTAATGGGTACCACAGGATTAGTGCTAAGTCTTCAGCTATTCATATAGTAATGATTTAAATGTGGGACCTAAATGCAATACTTCCAAATTTGCAGATGACACGACACTGGCTGGGAGAGTGAGTTATGAAGAGGATGCAATAGACAACAGGTGCAGGAGTAGGCCGTTCTGCCCTTCGAGCCTGCACCACCATTCAATATGATCATGGCTGATCATCCTTAATCAGTCCGAAACGTCAATTTCGCTGATCGTTGGATGTTGCCTGAACTGCTGTGCTCTTCCAGCACCAATGATCCAGTTATCTCCATAACCCTTGATTCCACTACCCTTCAAAGCTCTATCCAACTCTTTCTGAAACGAATCCAGTGACTGGGCCTCCACTGCCCTCTGAGGCAGAGCATTCCACACAGCCACCACTCTCTGGGTGAAGAAGTTTCTCCTCATCTCTGTCCTAAATGGTCTACCCCTTATTTTTAAGCTGTGTCCTCTGCTTAGGCATTCACTCATCAGCAGAAACATGTTTCCTGCTGCCAGAGTGTCCAATCCTTTAATAATCTTATATGTCTCAATCAGATCCCCTCTCAGGTCTTC
This sequence comes from Hemiscyllium ocellatum, assembly GCF_020745735.1. Taxonomy (NCBI): domain Eukaryota; kingdom Metazoa; phylum Chordata; class Chondrichthyes; order Orectolobiformes; family Hemiscylliidae; genus Hemiscyllium; species Hemiscyllium ocellatum. The sequence goes on along the minus strand of NC_083405.1, from coordinate 123,136,016 downwards.
TAAACTCAAGGGTATACAAGCCAAGTCGCTCCAGTCTTTCAGCGTAAGATAGTCCCGCCATTCCAGGAATTGACCTCGTGAACCTACGCTGCACTCCCTCAATAGCTAGAATGTCTTTCCTCAAATTTGGAGACCAGAACTGCACACAATACTCCAGGTGTGGTCTCACCAGAGCCCTGTACAGCTGCAAAAGAACCTCTTTGCTTCTATACTCCATCCCTCTTGTTATGAAGACCAGCATGCTATTTGCCTTCTTCACTACCTGCTGTACTTGCATGTTTACCTTCATTGACTGGTGTACAAGAACACCCAGATCTCTTTGTACTGCCCCTTTACCTAAATTGATTCCATTCAGGTAGCAATCTGCCTTCCTCTTCTTGCCAAAGTGGATAACCATATATTTATCCACATTAAACTGCATCTGCCAAGCATCTGACTATTCACCTAACCTGTCCAGGTCACCCCGTAATCTCCTAACATCCTCATCACATTTCACCCTGCCAACCAGCTTAGTATCATCAGCAAATTTGTTAATGTTATTACTAATACCATCTTCTATATCATTAATATATATTGTAAAAAGCTGCAGTCCCAACACTGATCCTGCGGTACCCCTCTGGTCACCGTCTGCCATTCCAGAATTGAGCCGTTTATCACAACTCCTTGTTTCCTATCAGCCAACCAACTTTCAATCCAAGTTAGTACTTTGCCCCCAATACCATGCGCCCTAATTTTGCTCACTAACCTCCTATGTGGGACTTTATCAAAAGCTTTCTGAAAGTCTAGGTACACTACATCTACTGGATCTCCCTTGTCCATCTTCAGAGTTACATTCTCAGAAATGCTAAATCTGGATAAGCACAGAGTTAGAAAATGCATGGCTGGAGCATTATAATGTTTATAAACGTGAGGTCATCCAGTTTGGTAACAACCACAGGAATGCAATTGTCAGAATGGCTATAAGTTGAGAGAGGGGCATGTGCAGTGAGACCTGGGTACCTTTGGACACCAGTCTCCTGCGATTCATGAGAACAGCTATGAGTTAGGTAACAAAAGCACGATCCTTAACAGTTAAACAGCAAATTGGAAGAATTCCTCATAAAGCCTCAGATACAGAAGACTTTCTATATTTGGCCAGCAATGTAGTGAGCGCATTCATAATTTTCTCAGTGTTTCACGCCACAAAAGGAGCTACAAAAGAAAATTCAAATAACTATTGTTCAACTGGTCAGGAATGAAATATAATCTGCAACTTTACTGAAAGAGAACTATTCTGAAGACAAATGAAAAAAAAGTACCTCAAGACACAGAATATAACATTAATGAACAAAATGGGAACAACAATTTTAAATGACATTGAAAGCAATTGGTTGTCAGTAGTTAAGGCTAAAAAAGAATGGGCCTTTGAGAGTCTAAAGTAGCTCCCTGCATTAGTTGCATTACCAAAACTTTTTTAAAAATTTATTCATTCATTCATGGAGTGAGCGTGTCACTGGCTAGGCAGCACTTACTGTCCACCCCTAATTGCCCAGAGAGCAGTTAAAATTCAACCTCATTACTGTGGGTCGGAGCTCATGTAGGCCACACAAGCTAAGGATGGCAGTTTTCTTCCCTGAAGGACATTATTGAACCAGAAGGGCCTTTCCGATAATCAATAACAGATTCATGGTCATGTTAGACATTTAATTCCAGATTTCTTTTTATTTAAGAATTCAAGTTCCACCATCTGCCATGGCAGGATTCGAACCCAGGTCCCAGAACAGTCCCTCAGGCGACTGACTGTGTGGAGTTTGCACGTTCTCCCAGTGTCTGCGTGGGTTTCCTCCGGGTGCTCCTCCCACAGTCCAAAGATGTGCGGGTCAGGTGAATTGGCCATGCTAAATTGTCCGTAGTGTTAGGTAAGGGGTATATGTAGGGGTATGGGTGGGTTGTGCTTCGGCGGGTTGGTGTGGACTTGTTGGGCCGAAGGGCCTGTTTCCACACTCTAAGTAATCTAATCTAATCTAAAAAAAAACATTAACTGGGTCTCTGGATTAACCGACCAGTGACAGTCCACAGCATTATGGTATAAATAGCTGAGATCTTTCCAGTTAATAAACTCAAATGATGGATATGAATGCAGAATGATCTGGAACCTAGGGTAGAAAAGGTAAACCAGTAGCGATGCAATGGCAGACATTTAAGATATTAATGAATAACTCACAAAGATTTATCACACTGGGAAAGACATCTTGAGAAGAATGTACCAAATGTAACTAAATGTGAAAATTAAGAATCGTAACAAACTGAAAAATTACTGTACAATACGGAGATCAGTGGCAGGTCAAAAGACTGAACAGATTAAGATAACAACTCAAAAATGAATGAAGAGGAAGGAATTGGATGAGGAGAAAAAGCTAACAAAAAAAAAGCAAAGGTTCTATAAGATTTAACAATAGGAATGAGTAATTAAAGTTTGAGTTATTGATCCAAAGAGAGAGAGTCTGGGAATTAATAATGGAAAACAAGGAAAAGGCAGAAATGGAGAGTCCATCTTCACTGGAGAAGACTCAGACAACTTCCCAAAAGTACTTGAAAAATCACAGGCAAAAGCAGAAAGGAAAATTATTTTTTCTAACACCAGGGAGAAGCTGCTAGTAATATTATTAGAGTGACATTGTAACAAGTCCCCAAGATCAAATGACCTCCATTTTAAGGTTTTAAAAGAACTGGCTGGAAAGTGCAGACATTGAATATAACCTTACAAAATTCCTCAAGATTCTGGTAGGGTCCCAGCAGATTGAGAAACAGCTTTTATTCAAGGAAGACAAGATGCAGAAAGCAGGAAACTGTTGGTCAATTTGCTAACATCTGTAAAAGTGAAATTGCTTGATCCTATACTTAATGTGGTTTATAACAGGATATTTTGAAAATTATAATAGGATTAGGCAGAATTAAAACTCTTAAAATTTTATTTCATGAATTTATTAGAGTTATTTGAAGAAGTAATAAGCTGAATGGATAAAAGGATGGAATTCCAAAAGTTGATAAGGTGTCATATCAAAGGTTATTATGCAAAATAAGAGCTCATTTTGGAGAAAGTAACATATTGTCATTGATAAAGGACTGGTAAGCCAACAGGAGACTGACATTGGGATCTGTTTTTGGGTTGACAGGTTGTAACTTCAAGTGCCAGAATTGTTTACATTCTCATCATTATTGATGGTCCCTTGCAGATGAAGATGACTCTCTTGCACTCAGGCTGAGTCCACAGGCAGCTGTACAGGTCGACGTGGCTTCCACAGGTTATGTTACACTCTGGGCAGAAGGTGGGCAGGGTGTTGGTGGGGCATTGGTGTGGCAACACGCTCCTTTTGCTGTTTTCGCCTGGCTTCCACTTTTTCTTCACAGCAAGTCTCAAGGTGCAGAGTGTCTTCCAGGATGCTCCTCCATTTTAGACAGTCTTGGGCCAAGAATTTGTCGGTGTCCGTGGAAACGCTACGTTTTGCCAGTGAGCCCTTTAGGGCATCACTGAAGCACTTCCTCTTCCACCTATGCCTTGCCTGACATTTTGAACCTGGGATTACAGCACCTGCATGGGGAGTCTCTTGTCAGTCATGTAGATGTTCCCAGCCCATTGCAGCTGATCAAGGGTGATCAGTGCCTCAATGCTGGGGATGTTGGCCTGGTTAGTGTACCTTTCTTCCCAGCAGATTCACACGATCTTGCGCAGGCAGCGCTGGTGGTTCTGCTCCATCAACTTGAGTCTGCTATAGACAGTCCACATCTCAGAGCAATACATGAGGGCAGGAACCGTCAGAGTTCTATCAACCATGATCATGGTATTGGATCTGATGCTGTTGCCCTCGAACACCTCAGATGGCCAAGGCTGCAATAACACACTGGAGGTGGTGCTGGATCTCTTCATCATTAGCTGCTTTGGCTGAATTGACACTATTGAGGCATTGAAAGTGGTCAATGTTCTCTAAGGCCTCTCCATCTTTCCTCTTTATCACCATCCTTTGGCCTGCTCCACAATGCCAGGCCAGGTTGGTGGAGGACTTTAGTCTTCCAGATGTTCAGAGCTAAGCTTGCATATGCCTCTGACAAAAATAGGGACAATAGCTGACATTGCAATATAAGCAAACATTATCTGTATACTGCAGCTTAATGACATGGTTGGGTGACTTTGGTCTTGGCTTGAATACAGAGGGTGAATAATTGCCTGCTGATACTGTAAATTAGCTCCACTCCAGCAGGGAGCTTGTTGGTGGTGAGGTGAAGCATTGCAGCGAGGTAGATCGAGAACAGTGCTGGGGTGATGACACAGCCCTGCCTGACACTGGCCCGAACGGGAAATGGGTCGGTGGCAGAGCCATTTGTCATTACTCTTACTTCCATGTCATCGTGGAGCAGGCCAAAGGATGGTGATAAACTTCATGATGCAACCAAAGTGGAGAGTGATGCTTCATTATGCTTCCTATTCACGGTAAGGTCAAAGGCAGCCACGTACAGTGGTTGACTCTTTTCCCCGCATTTCTTCTGTGGTTGTTGTTTGACGAAAATCATGTTGGTTATGTACCTCCACATCCGAAAGCCACACTGCAATTCTGGGAAGCATCCCTCAACCACTGGGAGGAGATAGTTGAGGAGGTCATTGGGCAATGATTTTTCTGGTGGTCGATAGTAGGGAGATTCCCCTGTAGTTACCACAGTTGAATTATTGCCTTTTATGAAAATGTTCACAACTGAGGCATCTTGGTGCTCTCCATCTCCTGGATAAAGCAGACAAAGGCTTGTAGATGGAACAGGAGCTCTTTGCCTCCACACTTCAATGCCTCAGCAGGGATACCATCTGCTCCAGCTGTTGTTCTTAAGCTGGCAGATAGCCCCCTCTACTTTATGCAGGGCTGGGATGTTTGAGCTGATGGTGTGTAGCATGTTGATGGACACGTTCAACATTGCCCAAATTGACAACAGAGCCCTGGTTGAGGAAGTCTCTCAAGTGCTTCCCCCAGCATTGTTTGATGGCTTCTTTATCTTTCATAAGAGTCACTCTGTCCTTGGCCAAGAGAGGAGTGGGGCCTTGGGTGTTTGATCTTACAGCACAGAAGGAACCATGTATGTCACAGTTGTCAGCCATCTGTTGGCCTCCGATGCTTTCTCCACCCACCACCTATTCTTTATGTTGGAGGTTTGTTGTTAGACCTGGGCTTTCAGTTCTCTGGAGGCCTGCCTTGCTCTGTGCGCGATTGTTGTTTTATGCTTCATGTTTAACAGTTCCTGGACCTCCTGATCATTCTGATTAAACCAGTGTTGGTGTTTCTTGGTTGAGTGACTGATCAGGTTTTTGTAGGCATTGATGATGGCAATCTTGACAGTGAATCAGAGGCTGCTGGAGTCCTGCGACTCAGCGTCGCTGAGGGTCACTAGGTTTGTGGAGGGGAGCGGACTATGAGGCTATTTTTCTGGGTATTTGAGTGCCTCAATGTTGAGCATTTTGCTGTACTGCTTCGGTTGTCTCCTCTGCAGCAGTGCTATATCTCTGGAATTCTCAGCCCAGTGAAGAAGTTGAAGCTTCCTCGTTAATGTTTTAAAGGCAAATATAGACTTTTGAGCAATAACGGAATTAATTTGTTTCCAAATAAAGTTGAGATTGTGTGTATTGATAATGACTTGCATTTGCAGTGAATTGACTGCTTCACTATTGTTCACATGGACAAATTCTTGATTGATTGGTTTGATGAATTTTTATGTGTACCTAAATACAGTGAAAAGCTTTGTTTGCAAGCAGTACAGGCAGATCATAGTAATCAAGGACATACAAATCATAAGGTGAAAAAGAACTCTGCCAATGTAAGGCATACAGGTTACACCTTGTGCTAGGCAAGATTAAGGGTCATGGCGAGCGGGTGAGTAAGTGGAGCAGAGTCCACAAGAAGATCAGCCATGAATGGCACAGCAGGCTCAAAGGCTGGCTGGCCAATTCTTGCTCCTATTCTTATATGCTTATGTAAATTGAATGGTCAAATGGGCAGACAAAATTTAACCCTGAAAACAGAGATTTGGAAGGAATAATTTGAAATAGAAGTATTCAATGAACGTACGACACTAAGTAGTTTTATGGAACAGTGACTTTGGTGTGTTAGTCCATAGATCTCTGAAGGCATAAGGGCATGTTAGCAGGGTGGTGAAAAAAAGCACATGAGACACATGTATATCAATGGAGGCATAGATTACAAAAGCAGAGAAGTCATGAAGGAGTTGTATGGAACTTTGGTGAGACCACAGCTGGAGTAACATGTGTAGTCCTAGTTGCCACATTACAGGGAACGACGTGTTTGTGCTGGAGGGGTGCAGAGGAGATTCACCAGGATGCTGCCTGGGATGGAAAATTTAAGTTATGAGGAAGGGTTATGAGGATAGGTTCAGTTGTTTTCATTGGAGCACAGAAAACGAAGAGGAAATCTGATTGAGGTGTACAAGATTATGAGAGGATATGGACAGACTGGATAAGGAGTTGCTGTTCCCCTTAGTTGAAGGGTCAGTTACGAAGAAACTGAAGTTTAAAGGTGAGTGTCATTAGGTTTGGTGGGGCACTTAGGTAAACCTTTTTTACCCAGAGGGTGCTGATGTCTAGAAAGGTTGGGAGGGTGGCAGAGCAAACTTGGCTCACAACCTTTAAAAACTACCTGGATGACCACTTGGCGCATCATAACATTTAAAGCGATGGACCAAGTGCTTGTAAATGGGATTAAGTTGCAAGTCAGGTGTTTTTCACTTGTCAATGCAGACTTGATGGCCTCTTCTGCACAATATGATTCTATGATCTCTTCTTCCCTTTCCAAATTCTTCTTCAGCCCTGAGATATTCTTAATCCTGACATTGTACAGGCAACACAGCCTTCATGACTCTTGCTGACAGCTGCACAAAACATTATCTATCCTTTTAATTATACTGCCCTTCTACCAAATCTGCATTCCTATTGCATCCCCACACTTCAACGGCTCCCTCTACTAACGTGCTGTGGTCGGTTTGCTCATCCTCCCGCAGTCCCCACAGCTTGCAAGGACCACACAACTGTTGAGCAATTGCAGGGGCTGAGGATCCTCAATTGTAGCTCCTGGGTACACATAACTGCCTCACCTGCAGTCACACCTTCCTGTCTCTGATCACAGACCAAAACTGAATTACTTAGTCTGAGGAGTATGACTGCCCTCTAGAGCAAAGTGTCCAGGTAACTTGCTCCTTCCCTAATGTGGCACAATGTTACTCAGACACCAGCTCAAATATGAAGTTCCTTGAGTTGCAAACTCTTACTAGAGTTGCATTAGTTATGGATCACATCAGTGTCCATCTGCTTCCATATGATACATCAGCAACACATCACATTTCTATCTCATTAACTTATAAATTAATGAATCCAAATTCCCTGTTCGTTACACTTCACTAATGATCTATTGTTTTTATGAAACCAAAAACAAAAAAACATCACCAGTGTCAACAAACTACTGAAGCAGTTATTTTTAAGTAGAAAGAAGAAAAACATTGGAGACATAAACACAGACCGAAAACCTTACTTTTACTCTAAAGACTAGGAATATTCACCAATCAACAACTTTTTCTCTGCCCTCACGTCATATTATGATTTGTGATATTACTCCACTGCTGGTCACACTGTAGATAAGTTTTTCGACCATGCCTTTTATCCTCTTCCACTTACCTTTCACTCTGGGGAGTTTAATCTTGCAGCAAGACCCAGTTAAATCACCTCTTTGAACAGAATTTCAAAGAGTATAGTCAGTAACTCAGTCGACCTTAGTCTTAATCTGCTCAAGCCTTGCGCACATTAATCATGCTTATTGTAGATGAATACTAGTGGATGAGTTTGAATTCCAAATAGTCTATGCTGGGTTTGTTAATCCTGTGACACTATGTGCTTCAGTTCAATTTGCTTCCTGAATTGAAGCTGGACTTCATGGTAAAATTGAACAAAGAGCTCTTTCTCTGCACATGGAAAATTTAATTTAGATATTTTTGCACTTCAGATAAGTATTCAGCAAATAAGGCTGGAACAATTTCCAATTCGTGCAAGTTACAGTTTATATGATACTGTATGTTATATCAACAGCTACTGGTCTGGAAAGGATCTTGGAGAAATGACACAGATTTCAAAAGCAGACAAATTACTGCCACATAGTTAAGATATGTTGACCAGTTTGATTAATAGACTGATGGTAATATTAGAAAGAGTACCTGGTAGAAGTCTTTGAGTTAATAATAGTATAAGTGTTGAGAAAATATTTCCAGCTAAATGACTGTCCAAAACCGGAGGTAATACCTTTAAAAATAATTCATCAACAGAATAAAGAATCCAGGAGAAATTGCTCTACCTGAACAGTGAGAAGAAAGTGGAAAACACTAACTTGGCTTGAAAAGCAGTATGGTTAAATGCCTAATTACATTTCTTAGAGACCGCAAGGAGCAGTTAAGCATGTAACATTGCTTCATTTAAGTGAAAGCTAAATAAGTACATGAGGCAGACTGCAGGAGAAGGTTGCACTTATAGAGTTAGATGAGAAATGCTGGAAGGAGGCTCATGTGTATAAAACAAGAATAAAACTTTGGTTAGACCGCGTCTTGGAAAACAGCTTCCAGTTCTGGTCGCTCTATTATAGGAAAGATGTGGATGCTTTGGAGAGGGTTCAGAGGAGGTTTACCAGGATGCTGCCTGGACTGGAGGGCTTATCTTATGAAGAGAGGTTGACTGAGCTCGGACTTTTTTCATTGGAGAAAAGGAGGAGGAGAGGGGACCTAATTGAGGTATACAAGATAATGAGAGGCATAGATAGAGTCGATAGCCAGAGATTATTTCCCACGGCAGAAATGACAAACACGAGGGGTCATAGTTTTAAGCTGGTTGGAGGAAGGTATGGAGGGGATGTCAGAGGCGGGTTCTTTACACAGAGAGTTGAGAGAGCGTGGGATGCGTTGCCAGCAGCAGTTGTGGAAGCAAGGTCATTGGGGACATTTGAGAGACTCCTGGACATGCATATGGTCACAGACATTTGAGGGTGCATACATGAGGATCAATGGTTGGCACAACAACGTGGGCTGAAGGGTCTGTTCTGTGCTGTACTGTTCTATGTTCTAGATATATTAGGCCAATGGGCTTTTTACTGCTGTCGACTCCACACACTGCTCAGGAGCTGCATTAGCTACATAAAGGGAAAGTCACACCTGACGTTTCTAAATGAAATGTACTGTATGAAATTAATGTAGAAAATATTCCAGAACCAAATGATGAAAAGTCAATAATGGAAAATTAACCCTTCCAAGATTGTAAACCCAAATCTGTACAGTGTCAACAACAGGCAAACAAGAATTGGCAGTATGGTTCAAGGAGAGACATTTGAAATTTTCAAAATCCCAACAAAAGCTGTACTTGAAACAACTGTGGTTTGAGTGAAAATGTTACAATAGGAGCATTGATTCTATAGCCTCTATTGTCTTGTATGCAGAACTGTCCCTTTTATTAAGAGGAAGGGAAATGAGAGGCAGCGAGCAAACATATCATCTGTCCAAAGCAATATTACGTTTTGAAGGAAAAATCAATTTTCCCAATACAGAGTGGCTACAATGCATGTCAAATGAGATGGCTGAACGAATAAAGGCAAACAAAAATCTACTGCCTTATCAGATACAAAAGAAAGACCCAAGCTAAATGAAAATGGTAAAGGAATATAAATCTGAAATAATATGAATTACCACTTTGATGTTCCAAATGGTGCTCTGAGGTTGCTTTGTTTTTACCATACTCTCCCGAAATTCATAACTGTCTGTAGACCAGGAAGGGGAACTCATTGCATTTGTCGCCCACATGCCCTAGGATATGGTAGGTGAAAAAAGATGTAATTGGGGAAACCCCCAGCAAAATAAACTTAACTACTAAACATGATACTAAAATGCAACAAAATTCTATGAAGATATGAAGTTTTTGACAATTAAACTGAAAAAGCAATACTGTGTAATAAAAGACGTGTATGAGGTTAAGAAACTAAAAGTGCCGTCCCACAATTAATTGTTTTAAAAACAAATTCAATCTGCCAAAGGAAAAACACGTGAAACTAAAGTTATAACACTTCTGTCCTAAACAGATCCATTTTCAGCATAAAAATGAGAAAATCTAAACTTAATGGAGCTGCATTTCTTAGTCTGGCATTTCTATCAATTATTACTCACAGTCAATAACTTTAAAAATAAATGTTAAAAGAGGAAACTGCTGATAATCTAGAGTTACAATGGGAAACTGCTCAATGTAAACTACAGTTCAAGAGACTTTTGAAAAACAAATTTGTAAAGAATCTACATCAGAAATGTCAACCTGCTTTTTAAATCAGTTATGGGTGGCATGGTGGGCTCAGTGGTTCGCACTGCTGCCTCACAGCACCAGGGTCCAGGTTTGATGCCAGCCTTGGGCGACTGTCTGTGTGGAGTTTACGCATTCTCCCCATGTCTGTGTGGATTTCCTCCGGGTGCTCCGGTTTCCTCCCACAGTCCAATGATGTGCAGGTCAGGTAAACTGGCCACACTAAGTTGCCTGTAGTGTTAGGTGCATTAGTCAGAGGGAAATGGATCTAGGTGGGTTACTCTTTGGAGGGTTGGTGTGGACTTGTTGGGTCAAAGGGCCTGGTTCCACACTGTAGGGTGACTAATCTAATCTAATCATGCACTTGCACACTTTTCTACTTCCCACCATGCCCCCCTGAACCTCTCTCATCCAATTTAGAATATAGTTTAAAATTACAAGGTTGGAAAATCTTTTGTCTGGAATGTTGTTTTGATTGTGAACACATCAAGCAGATGGCAGAGGTATTTCTAATAAATTTATAATTTGACACTGCATTACAGCTATAATGACCAGGTTGTTGGTTCATAATCATGCTCACCACTCTACCCAACCAGGAAACAATACAAGGAACTGAGGACATATTCAATAATTCAGAAAATGATTCCCAAGAGAAATAGAAACTTCTCCAAACAATAAAAACAACTCCTTGACATATAATATGCATTAAGACAAAATCAAATAAAAATAAGAAACACCTTTCTGATCAAAAAGAACATTCAAAGGGGCAACTGATATTTGCCCTGATCACTTGGCTGCTCATTTAATACATCATACTTCTTGGAACATAAATTGATGCAAATATTCAACTGCCTTGATCTTACCTTAAAGAAATTAAAAACTGCTACTAGGCCACTGGCCATGTTTTATTCATGTATAACCAAATTCAACCAAGGTTTCTCTCTCCTTGTACTTTTCAGTCCATCCCCTTATCTGAATAGTATGAATGAGATTTTGTGCACAAGCACCACTTACATTACAGACATGGTTTCAGAGTTGTCGTTTGAGTTGACCACAAATGCTACTTTTCATAAACATGTAGGAAC
>NC_083405.1:123109583-123119583 GCF_020745735.1 Hemiscyllium ocellatum | reverse complement strand
GTATTAGGAAAAGCAAGGATTTCAACACTGACTTCTGGCGAAGAATTACACATTCTCTAACTCAAAAGAAAATCCACTAACCATCACTCTCTTTCCTGCCACTGCTGGTTTTGTATCTATGTTGCTACCGCCCCCTTTTACTCCATGAGTTACAACTTAAAGGTACAAGTTTCCAGCACAGAACTTTATCAATTGTCATCTGGAACCTTGTACAGTAATATCAACAACCTTCTCTGTTGCCTCATCAAAAATGTCCAGCTAGTTAGTTGAACACAGTTTTCTCTGAAGTCCAAACTGACTTTTCTTAATTCTCCCATAATTGCCCAACTGATTATGAACTGTGTCCTAAATTATCATTGCTGGAAGCTTCAGCACCACAGAGGTGAAAATTGATTGGCCTGTAGTTATATTTGCATCTGTGTAGCATTTACATCAACCAGCCCTCTGATATCAATTAATCTAAAGAAAACTGGAAAATAATGGCTGGTGACTCAACAATTTCCACTCTTGCTCCCCGCAGTCTCTTTGGGTGAATTCTCTCTGGTTTTGGTGCCTTATCGATTCTTAAGTACAGACGGCCTATTTAGTACCACCTTATCAATTTTAAAACTTTGCAGTGTCTAAAGCCCTCCCCTCATGCATCATGCTTCAAGACAATCCACAGACCTTTGCTGACTTTTATACTCATTAATGATTGGTACTGAAAGCAAACACAAGATGACTATATTAAGCTTCTGGAAATCTGATGGCAGGAACTTGATGCCTGTTCTATGTTGCTGGTACTAACACGTACCATACTTTCCAGCTTACTTCCTTCACTTTGAAAGAGTATTGAGAGAGATGGAGTGCGCGAGAGAGAGAGAGAGATGGAGTGCGCGAGAGAGAGAGAGAGAGAGATGGAGTGCGCGAGAGAGAGAGAGGGAGAGAGATGGAGTGCGCGAGAGAGAGAGAGAGAGAGAGATGGAGTGCGCGAGAGAGAGAGAGAGACAGATGGAGTGCGCGAGAGAGAGAGAGAGAGATGGAGTGCGCGAGAGACAGAGAGAGAGATGGAGTGCGACAGAGAGAGAGAGATGGAGTGCGCGAGAGAGAGAGAGAGATGGAGTGCGCGAGAGAGAGAGAGAGATGGAGTGCGCGAGAGAGAGAGAGAGAGAGATGGAGTGCGCGAGAGAGAGAGATGGAGTGCGCGAGAGAGAGAGATGGAGTGCGCGAGAGAGAGAGAGAGAGAGATGGAGTGCGCGAGAGAGAGAGAGATGGAGTGCGCGAAAGAGAGAGAGAGATGGAGTGCGCGAGAGAGAGAGAGAGAGATGGAGTGCGCGAGAGAGAGAGAGAGAGATGGAGTGCGCGAGAGAGAGAGAGAGAGAGATGGAGTGCGCGAGAGAGAGAGAGAGAGATGGAGTGCGCGAGAGAGAGAGAGAGAGATGGAATGCGCGAGAGAGAGAGAGAGAGAGATGGAATGCGCGAGAGAGAAAGAGAGAGAGATGGGAGTGCACGAGAGAGAAAGAGAGAGAGATGGAGTGCGCGAGAGAGAGAGAAATGGAGTGCGCGAGAGAGAGAGAGAAATGGAGTGCGCGAGAGAGAGAGAAAGATGCAGTGCGCTAGAGAGAGAGAGAGAGAGATGGAGTGCGCGAGAGAGAGAGAGATGAAGTGCGCGAGAGAGAGAGAGAGAGATGGAGTGCGCGCGAGAGAGAGAGAGATGGAGTGCGCGCGAGAGAGAGAGAGAGAGAGATGGAGTGCGCAAGAGAGAGAGAGAGAGAGAGATGGAGTGCGTGAGAGAGAGAGAAAGATGGAGTGCGCGCGAGAGAGAGAGAGAGAGAGATGGAGTGCGCAAGAGAGAGAGAGAGAGAGAGATGGAGTGCGTGAGAGAGAGAGAAAGATGGAGTGCGCGAGAGAGAGAGAAAGATGGAGTGCGCGAGAGAGAGAGAAATGGAGTGCGCGAGAGAGAGAGAAATGGAGTGCGCGAGAAAGAGAGAAAAATGGAGTGCGCGAGAGAGAAAGAGAGAGAGAGATGGAGTGCGCGAGAGAGAGAAATGGAGTGCGCGAGAGAGAGAAATGGAGTGCGCGAGAGAGAAAGAGAGAAAGATGCAGTGCGCGAGAGAGAAAGAGATGGATGGAGTGCGCGAGAGAGAAAGAGAGAGAGAGAGATGGAGTTCGCGAGAGAGAGAGAAATGGAGTGCGCGAGAGAGAAAAAGAGAGAGATGGAGTGCGCAAGAGAGAGAGAAATGGAGTGCGCGAGAGAGAGAGAAATGGAGTGCGCGAGAGAGAGAGAAATGGAGTGCGCGAGAGAGAGATAGATGGAGTGCGCGAGAGAGAAAAAGAGAGAGATGGAGTGCGCGATAGAGAGAGAAATGGAGTGCGCGCGAGAGAGAAAGAGAGAAAGATGGAGTGCGCGAGAAGAAAGAGAGATGGATGGAGTGCGCGAGAGAGAAAGAGAGTAAGATGCAGTGCGCAAGAGAGAGAGAGATGGAGTGCGCGAGAGAGAGAGAGAGAGAGAGATGGAGTGCGCGAGAGAGAGAAAGAGAGAGAGAGAGAGATGGAGTGCGCGAGAGAGAGAGAGAGATGGAGTGCGCGAGAGAGAGAGAGATGGAGTGCGCGAGAGAGAGAGAGATGGAGTGCGCGAGAGAGAAAGAGAGATGGATGGAGTGCGCGAGAGAGAGAGAAATGGAGTGCGCGCGATAGAGAGAAATGGAGTGCGCGAGAGAGAGAGAAAGATGGAGTGCGCGAGAGAGAAAGATGGAGTGCGCGAGAGAGAGAGAGAGAGAGAGAGAGAGAGAGATGGAGTGCGAGAGAGAGAGAGAGAGAGATGGAGTGCGAGAGAGAGAAAGAGAGAGAGAGAGAGAGAGAGAGAGATGGAGTGCGAGAGAGAGAGAGAGAGAGATAGAGTGCACGAGAGAGAAAGATGGAGTGCACGAGAGAGAAAGAGAGAGAGATGGAAAGCGCGAGAGAGAAAGAGAGAGAGATGGAGTGCGCGAGAGAGAGAGAAATGGAGTGCGCGAGAGAGAGAGAAAGATGCAGTGCGCTAGAGAGAGAGAGAGAGATGGAGTGCGCTAGAGAGAGAGAGAGAGAGAGATGGAGTGCGCGAGAGAGAGAGAGAGAGAGATGGAGTGCGCGAGAGAGAGAGAGATGGAGTGCGCGAGAGAGAGAGATAGAGATGGAGTGCGCGCGAGAGAGAGAGAGAGAGAGATGGAGTGCGCAAGAGAGAGAGAGAGAGAGAGAGATGGAGTGCGCAAGAGAGAGAGAGAGAGAGAGAGTTGGAGTGCGCGAGAGAGAGAGAAATGGAGTGCGCGAGAGAGAGAGAAATGGAGTGCGCGAGAAAGAGAGAAAAATGGAGTGCGCGAGAGAGAAAGAGAGAGAGAGATGGAGGTGCGCGAGAGAGAGAAATGGAGTGCGCGAGAGAGAAAGAGAGAAAGATGCAGTGCGCGAGAGAGAAAGAGATGGATGGAGTGCGCGAGAGAGAAAGAGAGAGAGAGATGGAGTTCGCGAGAGAGAGAGAAATGGAGTGCGCGAGAGAGAAAGATGGAGTGCGCGAGAGAGAAAGAAAGATGGAGTGCGCGAGAGAGAAAAAGAGAGAGAGAGATGGAGTTCGCGAGAGAGAGAGAAATGGAGTGCGCGAGAGAGAAAGATGGAGTGCGCGAGAGAGAAAGAAAGATGGAGTGCGCGAGAGAGAAAGAGAGATGGATGGAGTGCGCGAGAGAGAGAGATGGAGTGCGCGAGAGAGAGAGATGGAGTGCGCGAGAGAGAGAGAGAGAGAGAGAGAGAGAGATGGAGTGCGCGCGAGAGAGAGAGAGAGAGAGAGATGGAGTGCACGAGAGAGAGAGAGAGAGATGGAGTGCACGAGAGAGAGAGATGGAGTGCGCGAGAGAGAGAGAAATGGAGTGCGCGCGAGAGAGAAAGAGAGAAAGATGGAGTGCGCGAGAGAGAAAGAGAGATGGATGGAGTGCGCGAGAGAGAAAGAGAGATGGATGGAGTGCGCGAGAGAGAAAGAGAGAGAGAGATGGAGTGCGCGAGAGAGATGGATGGAGTGCGCGAGAGAGAAAGAGAGATGGATGGAGTGCGCGAGAGAGAGAGAAATGGAGTGCGCGCGAGAGAGAGAAAGATGGAGTGCGCGAGAGAGAAAGAGTAAGATGCAGTGCGCGAGAGAAAGAGAGAAAAATGGAGTGCGCGAGAGAGAAAGAGAGAGATGGAGTGCGCGAGAGAGAAAGAGAGAAAGATGCAGTGCGCGAGAGAGAAAGAGATGGATGGAGTGCGCGAGAGAGAAAGAGAGAGAGAGAGATGGAGTTCGCGAGAGAGAGAGAAATGGAGTGCGCGCGAGAGAAAGATGGAGTGCGCGAGAGAGAGAGAAATGGAGTGCGCGAGAGAGAAAGAGAGAAAGATGGAGTGCGCGAGAGAGAAAGAAAGATGGAGTGCGCGAGAGAGAAAGAGAGATGGATGGAGTGCGCGAGAGATGGAGCGCACGAAAAAGAGAAAGAGAGAGATGGAGTGCGCGAGAGAGAAAGAGAGAAAGATGGAGTGCGCGAGAGAGAGAGAAATGGAGTGCGCGAGAGAGAGAGAGAGAAAGATGGAGGTGCGCGAGAGAGAGAGAGAGATGGATGGAGTGCGCGAGAGAGAGAGAAATGGAGTGCGCGCGATAGAGAGAAATGGAGTGCGCGCGAGAGAGAGAAAGATGGAGTGCGCGAGAGAGAAAGAGAGTAAGATGCAGTGCGCGAGAGAGAAAGAGAGAGAGAGAGAGATGGAGTGCGCGAGAGAGAGAGAGAGAGATGGAGTGCGAGAGAGAGAGAGAGAGAGAGAGAGAGATGGAGTGCGCGAGAGAGATGGAGTGCGAGAGAGAGAGAGATGGAGTGCGCGAGAGAGAGAGAGATGGAGTGCGCGAGAGAGAGAGAGATGGAGTGCGCGAGAGAGAGAGATGGAGTGCGCGAGAGAGAGAGATGGAGTGCGCGAGAGAGAGAGATGGAGTGCGCGAGAGAGAGAGATGGAGTGCGCGAGAGAGAGAGATGGAGTGCGCGAGAGAGAGAGATGGAGTGCGAGAGAGAGAGAGAGATGGAGTGCGCGAGAGAGAGAGAGAGAGATGGAGGGCGCGAGAGAGAGAGAGAGAGATGGAGTGGCCGCGAGAGAGAGAGAGATGGAGTGCGCGAGAGAGAGAGATGGAGTGCGCGAGAGAGAAAGAGTAAGATGCAGTGCGCGAGAGAGAGAGAGAAAAATGGAGTGTGCGAGAGAGAGAGAGAGAGATGGAAAGCGCGAGAGAGAAAGAGAGAGATGGAGTGCGCGCGAGAGAGAGAGAGAGAGAGATGGAGTGCGCGAGAGAGAGAAAGATGGAGTGCGCGAGAGAGAAAGAGTAAGATGCAGTGCGCGAGAGAAAGAGAGAGAAATGGAGTGCGCGAGAGAGAAAGAGAGAGAGATGGAGTGCGCGAGAGAGAGAGAGAGATGGAGTGCGCGAGAGAGAGAGACAGATGGAGTGCGCGAGAGAGAGAGACAGATGGAGTGCGCGAGAGAGAAAGAGAGATGGATGGAGTGCGCGAGAGATGGAGCGCACGAAAAAGAGAAAGAGAGAGATGGAGTGCGCGAGAGAGAAAGAGAGAAAGATGGAGTGCGCGAGAGAGAGAGAAATGGAGTGCGCGCGAGAGAGAGAGAGATGGATGGAGTGCGCGAGAGAGATAGAGAGAAAGATGGAGTGCGCGCGAGAGAGAGAAAGATGCAGTGCGCGAGAGAGAGAGAGAGAGAACGAGACAGAGAGAGAGATGGAGTGCGGGCGAGAGAGAGAGAGAGAGAGATGGAGTGCGAGAGAGAGAGAGAGAGAGAGATGGAGTGCGCGAGAGAGAGAGAGAGATGGAGTGCGCGAGAGAGAGAGAGATGGAGTGCGCGAGAGAGAGAGAGAGAGATGGAGTGCGCGAGAGATAGAGAGAGAGAGAGAGAGATGGAGTGGCAAGAGAGAGAGAGAGAGGGATGGAGTGCGCGAGAGAGAGAGAAATGGAGTGCGCGCGATAGAGAGAAATGGAGTGCGCGAGAGAGAGAGGAGAGAGATGGAGTGCGCGCGAGAGAGAGAAATGGAGTGCGCGAGAGAGAAAGATGGAGTGCGCGAGAGAGAGAGAAATGGAGTGCGCGAGAGAGAAAGAGAGAAAGATGGAGTGCGCGAGAGAGAAAGAAAGATGGAGTGCGCGAGAGAGAAAGAGAGATGGATGGAGTGCGCGAGAGATGGAGCGCACGAAAAAGAGAAAGAGAGAGATGGAGTGCGCGAGAGAGAAAGAGAGAAAGATGGAGTGCGCGAGAGAGAGAGAAATGGAGTGCGCGAGAGAGAAAGAGAGAAAGATGGAGTGCGCGAGAGAGAGAGATGGATGGAGTGCGCGAGAGAGAGAGAGATGGAGTGCGCGAGAGAGAGAGAGAGATGGAGTGCGCGAGAGAGAGAGAAAGATGGAGTGCGCGAGAGAGAGAGAAAGATGGAGTGCGCGAGAGAGAGAGAGAGAGAGAGAGAGAGAGAGGAGTGCGCGAGAGAGAGAGAGATGGAGTGCGAGAGAGAGAGAGAGAGAGAGAGTGAGAGAGAGAGATGGAGTGCGCGAGAGAGAGAGAAAGATGGAGTGCGCGAGAGAGAGAGAGAGAGAGAGAGAGATGGAGTGCGAGAGAGAGAGAGAGAGAGAGAGAGAGAGAGAGAGAGAGTGCGCGAGAGAGAGAGAGATGGAGTGCGAGAGAGAGAGAGAGAGATAGATGGAGTGCGCGAGAGAGAGAGAGATGGAGTGCGAGAGAGAGAGAGAGAGAGAGAGAGAGAGAGAGAGAGAGAGATGGAGTGCGCGAGAGAGAGAGAGTGCACGAGAGAGAGAGATGGAGCGCGCGAGAGAGAAAGAGAGAGATGGAGTGCGCGAGAGAGAAAGAGAGATGGATGGAGTGCACGAGAGAGAAAGAGAGAGAGATGGAAAGCGCGAGAGAGAAAGAGAGAGATGGAGTGCGCGCGAGAGAGAGAGAGAGAGAGAGAGATGGAGTGCGCGCGAGAGAGAGAGAGAGAGAGATGGAGTGCGCGAGAGAGAGAGAGAGATGGAGTGCGCAAGAGAGAGAGAGAGATGGAGTGCGCAAGAGAGAGAGAGAGAGAGAGAGAGAGAGAGAGAGAGATGGAGTGCGTGAGAGAGAGAGAGAAAGATGGAGTGCGCGAGAGAGAGAGAAATGGAGTGCGCGAGAGAGAGAGAAATGGAGTGCGCGAGAGAGAGAGAAAAATGGAGTGCGCGAGAGAGAGAGAGAGAGAGAGATGGAGTGCGCGAGAGAGAGAAATGGAGTGCGCGAGAGAGAAAGAGAGAAAGATGCAGTGCGCGAGAGAGAAAGAGATGGATGGAGTGCGCGAGAGAGAAAGAGAGAGAGAGAGATGGAGTTCGCGAGAGAGAGAGAAATGGAGTGCGCGAGAGAGAAAGATGGAGTGCGCGAGAGAGAAAGAAAGATGGAGTGCGCGAGAGAGAAAGAGAGATGGATGGAGTGCGCGAGAGATGGAGTGCACGAGAAAGAGAAAGAGAAAGAGAGAGAGATGGAGTGCGCGAGAGAGAGAGATGGAGTGCGCGAGAGAGAGAGAGAGAGAGAGAGAGAGAGAGAGAGAGATGGAGTGCGCGAGAGAGAGAGAGAGAGAGAGATGGAGTGCACGAGAGAGAGAGAGAGAGATGGAGTGCGAGAGAGAGAGAGAGAGAGAGAGAGTGCACGAGAGAGAGAGATGGAGTGCGCGAGAGAGAGAGAGAGAGATGGAGTGCGCGAGAGAGAGAAAGAGAGATGGATGGAGTGCGCGAGAGAGAGAGAAATGGAGTGCGCGCGATAGAGAGAAATGGAGTGCACGCGAGAGAGAGAAAGATGGAGTGCGCGAGAGAGAAAGAGTAAGATGCAGTGCGCGAGAGAAAGAGAGAAAAATGGAGTGCGCGAGAGAGAAAGAGAGAGAGATGGAGTGCGCGAGAGAGAGAAATGGAGTGCGCGAGAGAGAAAGAGAGAAAGATGCAGTGCGCAAGAGAGAAAGAGATGGATGGAGTGCGCGAGAGAGAAAGAGAGAGAGAGATGGAGTGCGCAAGAGAGAAAGATGGAGTGCGCGAGAGAGAGAGAAATGGAGTGCGCGAGAGAGAGAGAGAGAAAGATGGAGTGCGCGAGAGAGAAAGAGAGATGGAGTGCGCGAGAGAGAAAGAGAGAGATGGAGTGGGCGAGAGAAAGAGAGACGAGAGAGAGAGAGAGATGGGTGCGCGAGAGAGAAAGAGAGAGATGGAGTGCGCGAGAGAGAGAGAGAGAGAGAGGTGCGCGAGAGAGAGAGAGAGAGAAGGGTGCGCGAGAGAGAGAGAGAGAGGGAGTGCGCGAGAGAGAGAGAGAGAGGGAGTGCGCGAGAGAGAGAGAGAGAGAGATGGTGTGCGCGAGAGAGAGAGAGAGAGAGAGGAGTGCGCGAGAGATGGAGTGCGCGAGAGAAAAAGAGAGAGGGAGTGCGCGAGAGAGAGAGAGAGAGAGATGGAGTGCGCGAGAGAGAGAGAGAGAGAGAGAGTGCGCGAGAGAGAGTGCGCGAGAGAGAGAGAGAGAGAGGAGTGCGCGAGAGAGAGTGGTGCGCGAGAGAGAGAGAGAGAGAGATGGAGTGCGCGAGAGAGAGATGGAGTGCGCGAAAGAGAGAGAGAGATGGAGTGCGCGAGAGAGAGAGAGAGATGGAGTGCGCGAGAGAGAGAGAGAGAGAGATGGAGTGCGCGAGAGAGAGAGAGAGATGGAGTGCGCGAGAGAGAGAGAGAGAGAGAGATGGAGTGCGCGAGAGAGAGAGAGAGAGAGAGATGGAGTGCGCGAGAGAGAGAGAGAGAGAGAGAGAGATGGAGTGCGCGAGAGAGAGAGAGAGAGAGATGGAGTGCGCGAGAGAGAGAGAGAGAGAGATGGAGTGCGCGAGAGAGAGAGAGAGAGAGATGGAGTGCGCGAGAGAGAGAAGAGAGAGAGAGATGGAGTGCGCGAGAGAGAGAGAGAGAGAGAGATGGAGTGCGCGAGAGAGAGAGAGAGAGAGATGGAGTGCGCGAGAGAGAGAGAGAGAGAGATGGAGTGCGCGAGAGAGAGAGAGATGGAGTGCGCGAGAGAGAGAGAGAGGAGTGCGCGAGAGAGAGAGAGAGGAGTGCGCGAGAGAGAGAGAGATGGAGTGCGCGAGAGAGAGAGGGAGTGCGCGAGAGAGAGAGAGAGAGAGAGTGCGCGAGAGAGAGAGAGAGATGGAGAGCGCGAGAGAGAGAGAGAGAGATGGGTGCGCGAGAGAGAGAGAGAGAGGGAGTGCGCGAGAGAGAGAGAGAGATGGAGTGCGCGAGAGAGAGAGAGAGAGAGGAGTGCGCGAGAGAGAAAGAAAGATGGAGTGCGCGAGAGAGAGAGAAAGATGGAGTGCGAGAGAGAGAGAGAGAGAGAGGTGCGCGAGAGAGAGAGAGAGAGAGATGGGCGCGAGAGAGAGAGAGGAGGGCGCGAGAGAGAGAGCGAGAGAGAGTGGCGAGAGAGAGAGAAGAGTGCGAGAGAGAGAGAGAGAGAGAGAGTGCGCGAGAGAGAGAGAGAGATGGAGTGCGCGAGAGAGAGAGAGAGATGGAGTGCGCGAGAGAGAGAGAGAGAGATGGAGTGCGCGAGAGAGAGAGAGAGAGAGAGAGAGAGATGGAGTGCGCGAGAGAGAGAGAGAGATGGACTGCGCGAGAGAGAGAGAGAGATGGAGTGAGCAAGAGAGAGAGAGAGAGAGAGAGTGCGCGAGAGAGAGAGAGAGAGAGAGATGGAGTGCGCGAGAGAGAGAGAGAGAGAGAGATGGAGTGCGAGAGAGAGAGAGAGAGAGTGAGATGGACTGCGAGAGAGAGAAAGAGAGAGAGAGAGGAAGAGAGAGAGAGCGAGAGAGAGAGAGAGAGATGGAGTGCGCGAGAGAGAGAGAGAGAGATAGAGTGCACGAGAGAGAGAGATGGAGTGGCGAGAGAGAAAGAGAGAAAGATGGAGTGCACGAGAGAGAAAGAGAGAGAGATGGAGTGCGCGAGAGAGAGAGAAATGGAGTGCGCGAGAGAGAGAGAAAGATGCAGTGCGC